>NC_138374.1:17757572-17795258 GCF_054177405.1 Leptonychotes weddellii | reverse complement strand
TCAAATAAATAAATAAAATCTTAAAAAAAAAAAAAAAAAAAAAAAAATATACAGCTTTAATGCATCACTACCTTCAAATAGTACTATTGTTTTGCATATAGTGAAAGAACCTATAATAACATATTTACATATTCCCCTCCCTACTCTTTGTACTCTTGTAGTGAATTGAGTTCTATGTAAGTTATAAACCTCATAATAACTTGTTATGCTTTCTGCTTGAAACAGTTGCTTATCTTTTAAATAGATTGAAAAATGAGGGGAAAAAGTTACATCCTTGATTCATATAATAATTGGCTAGCCCAGGGAGTATGAGGATGACCTCACTGTTATATCTCAGGCATGACTTCCAGTGAGAATACCAGAAAGTCTCTAAGTCCCCAGCTGCCTACAGTCCCCAGCTGCCTACAGACCTCCCTTGGGCGATAGTTTATCTTGGTTCCTGCCCTCATAGTGGACAGGGCTCACACAGCTCCATAGTCGGGCTTCTAAATCCTTCTTCCTTACAGATGTCACAGTCAAGGACAGCTGTGATGTGCCCTTAAGCTCTTTTTAAAGCTTATGAGGACATTGACCTTCAACACCAGAGCATTAATAATCATGATGCCTCACATTTATTGAACTCTTTCCATATGACAAACACCTTGCTGAGCTCTTGGTGTGCATTATCTCTTAAATCTCACTGCAATCTGATGTGGTAGATATTGCTATTCTTCCCTTTTTACAGATGAGAAAATGAGGCAAGAAAGTTTAAAGTGCCTAAAGTCATGCAGCAAGATCAATAAGGGAACCAAGATTTGTTTGGTGTGTTGGTGGTCTGACATCAGAGCCAACCCCTCTCAAGTACTCTGTTCTATGCCATCCCCGTAACCTGCCTGAGGACATTTGCCGCCCTCCTAACACACACAGCTCCAGTAATATTATACACCTGGAGAACCGCTGGGTTTGGGGCCTCATCTCTCCCCGTTCCTTTCAACACATCAGGGCCTGTGGCTAAAGAGCATATCCACAGTTGATCGGTGTGGGTTAGTAGCAAGAGCACTGGAATGGGAATCAGGACTCTGTTCTCATTCCAGCTCCGTGGCTCACCAGTCATGCCTCTTTAGGCACATTAGTTAATGTCTCTGGGTTTGTAGTTTCTCAATACCTAAGTCAAGGGGATGGAATTAGATCATCTCAAAGCCTTCTTTAAGACCAACATCCTGTGAGTCTATGAATTAGCGACCTTGCTGATAGAGAGCTAATAATTACCTAACCTGGCAGGACATCTAAGATTTATTTGCTTTAATAATATTTATCAAAACCACAGAGCTTAGCCACTCACTTTATGCTCATATATCTTCTCTGGCTTCCTGTTTATCCCAAAGGTTATCTTTTCAAACTGCCCTTTGGGCTTATAAAATTTCCTTTGTGTTCACTACATATTATTAAGTGAACAAAAAGCAGGTTACAAAACTGTTGTATCCCATTTTATTAAAAAAACAAATGTGTGTGTCTACTTACATATATAAAATACACATACTGTATATACAATATATACAACAAAATATATAAACATATATAATATAATTATATAAATATATAAATATAAGTGCATATATACTTATATTTATATTGATGTTTATGTAGTCTAAAAGGATGTACATCAAATGTTAGAATGACTTTTTCTGCATGGTAAAAAAACTGGTGACTTTCATTTTATATTTTCTTTATACTTTTTTGTCCTTTGTAATTTCTTTTTTAAATTAAAAAAAAATTTTTTATTTTTATTTTTATTTTTTTTATTTTTTATTTTTTTTATTTTTTGAAGATTTTATTTATTTATTTGACAGATAGATACATAGTGAGAGAGGGAACACAAGCAGGGGGAGTGGGAGAGGGAGAAGCAGGTTTCCTGCCGAGCAGGGAGCCCGATGCGGGGCTCGATCCCAGGACCCTGGGATCATGACCTGAGCCGAAGGCAGACGCTGAACGACTGAGCCACCCAGGCGCCCCTTTTTTTATTTTTAAGTAATCTGTACACCCAACATGGGGCTAGAACTCACAACCCTGAGATCAAGAGTTGCACATTCCACCAAGTGAGCCAGCCAGGTGCCCCTGTCCTCTGCAATTTCTTTTTTTTTTTTTTTAAGATTTTATTTATTTATTTGTCAGAGAGAGAGAGAGAGAGAGAATGCGAGCACAAGCAGGGGGAGCCACAGGCAAAGGGAGAGGGAGAAGCAGACTCCCCACGGAGTGGGCAGCCTGACCCAGGGCTCGATCCCAGGACCCCGAGATCATGACCTGAGCCAAAGGATGATGCTTAACCAACTGAGCCAGCCAGGCGCCCCCGTCCTCTGCAATTTCTGTCTAGTGGAATTGCTTATATGTTTAATATTTATTGCTTATGGGCGCCTGGGTGGCTCAGTTGGTTAAGCGACTGCCTTCGGCTCAGGTCATGATCCTGGAGTCCCGGGATCGAGTCCCGCATCGGGCTCCCTGCTCAGCGAGGAGCCTGCTTCTCCCTCTGACCCTCCCCCACTCATGTGCTCTCTCTCTCTCATTCTCGCTCTCTCAAATAAATAAATAAATCTTTAAAAAAATATATTTATTGCTTATAAATACAAGAGCTTACAAACCAGTAAATAATGTCTCTTTTGGACTCGGAATCTCCCACCACCACCTCCCCGGCTTTAACTTCATCTCTAGTGTCTTCTCCTGACTACATATCTTTCTGTCTTAAGTGACAAGACAAGGGGGACAGGGTACTTGACACATGGGACAGAGTAATCAAGGAGTCAACCTTCTCTAGCCCCAGCTTTTGGCTGTCCCTGCACCACACCCCCTTCCCTCACTCTCCTCTTCTCCATATGAACCAACATCTCCATATGAACCAAGTCTTCCTGCTTCCAGTTTCTCCCTCTACAATGGATCTTTTTTTTTTAAAGATTTTTTTTTTTTTTTTTAATTCTTGAGAGACAGAGCGAGAGAGAAAGGCAGAGGGAGAAGCAGGCTCCCAAGGAGCAGGGAGCCCGATGCGGGACTCGATCCCAGGACCCTGAGATCATGACCTGACCCGAAGGCAGATGCTTAACCATCTGAGCCACCCAGGCGCCCCTCTACAATGGATCTTGAGCACTTCCAGCGTTCATTCATTCGTTCACCAGCAATTATGCATCAATCAGAGTAATAATGGAATAAGTGTGTAGTTTAGAGATGAGAACTGAGGTTTGAGTCCTAGGTATACCAGGATGGTGTAAAAAGCACTTGGAAGGGGCGCCTGGGTGGCTCAGTCGTTAGGCGTCTGCCTTTGGCTCAGGTTGTGATCCCGGGGTCCTGGGATCGAGCCCCGCGTTGGGCTCCCTGTTATGCGGGAAGCCTGCTTCTCCCTCTTCCACTCCTCCTGCTTGTGTTCCTTCTCTCGCTGTCACTCTCTGTCAAATAAGTAAAATCTTTAAAA
The DNA here is from genome assembly GCF_054177405.1 of Leptonychotes weddellii. Lineage (NCBI taxonomy): Eukaryota > Metazoa > Chordata > Mammalia > Carnivora > Phocidae > Leptonychotes > Leptonychotes weddellii. The sequence continues at coordinate 17,791,822 of NC_138374.1, read as the reverse complement.
AAGAAAAAAAAAAAAAAGCACTTGGAAGACTATAAAGACCAGATCAGTGGGAATTGTCATTGCCCTGTACTGAGCCCCATGGGGAAATGATAACGAGGAGCCACTGCCTTTAAGGAGTTTAGACACTGTTTGAGAGGATCAAGGGGTAAAATGCAAAGGGGGAGGAGGAGGACAGGGAGAGATGCAGAGATAATATCCATAGACATGGAAAGAACAACTGGATCCTGCAGAGGAGGAAGAGGACAAGTCAAGGGGCCAGGGTGACTGAGAACATGGTAGTACCATTTATCCATTTTTAATCAATCCACTTATTCATTCATCCCACAAATGCACATGGAGCATCTGCCACCAGCCCAGTGCTGTCCTAGGTGCTAGAGATGAAACAGCAAACAAAATAGGTAACAGTGCCCCACCTACCTCATTTTGCTTACATTCTAAGGACAACAAGAGAAAAAGGAAGTAAACAAGTGCCTAAACAAGTTCATTTCCAAAGGTGATAAGTACTATAAAGAAAATAACAGCAGGTAGTGTGTCAGAGAGCAAAAGTCAGGGAGGTGACTTTTGTGCTTACATGTATCATTAGCTGACATAGAAGTCAGCGGCTGGACTGAGGAGGAAAAGGTGAATTTCGTGGTAGGGTGGCTGACTCAGAGATGTGAAAATTCACCTCCTGGTGAAAGTATTTTACCTCTTCTCAAACTCTGCATCATCTCATTCTCTGGCTCAGAAACATTCAGTGGCTTTTCTTTGCCCTCTGGACAAAACCCCAGTTCTTTAGCTTGGCGTTCAAGGGACCTTCAACCTCACCCAGCCAGCCCATCTGCCTGTCCCCGTCCTCACGTGCACCTTCCATTCTGGCCTCAGCGGCAGCTTCACTGTCTCTACTGAGGCCGGGGCCCTTTGCATTTCCCTACTTGGGTCCTAGGAAAGTCTCCTGAATTCTCTAGTCCACAACTGTCCTACTCTTCTTGGGGCTTAGGCCTTTTCTTCGTCTGTCTGACCTCTTACATTGTTTAAGTGTCTTCTAAGCAAGGGAGAGTCCAACTCTCCAATAAGAATTCAGTCTCCTTGAGGGAGGGCCTGGCCCCTTCATGATCTTTTGTCTGTTGGATTTGCTCTGTACACCTACCCAGAAACACATGAAGCAGCTTTACGGATCAATTATCTTGCCTAAAATTTGGAGGGAAAGACAGAACAAAAAGAATCCAGAAAACCAAAGAGTTTCTCACCCAAATTCACAGAGCCAGGAGATGACAGAATTCACCATGGTCAAGTGTTCGAAGCAATCAGCAGAGAATCCTTCAGTTTGCTAGAGGAATTAGAAGTCAGAGTGAAATCCATCTAACTTGCACACCTGGGGATGAACCTACTCGGAACTGCATGCCCCGAGCCAGAGAGTTCTAGAATTCCTTCCATCCCTCAGTCCACAAGAGGGACAGAGGCCTGGGTTCTGGGATAAACTAATCCACAACCCCTCTCTCCAAGTCTTCTTACCTCGCTTTTCTCAATTTTGTCATAATTTCCTCCTTTTAACCGGGGGGGGGGACGGGGCACCTCAGTTTACCCATCTGAGATACAGGATGATGGGGGATCCACTGTCCCCTGCCCTTCCCTCCTCCCCTTCGGCAGGATTTGATACCGACATTCAATTTCGGGTGCTCTGAGGCCAGGATGTCAGGGCTGGGGGAGGTTAGGAGAGGAACACGTGATTGTCATGATGGGTGTTTGGGATAAAAGCCCATTCCATGAACACATGTTCATGGTGACACTCCTCTGCCGTGCCTTTCATCTGGGGAATCTCAAAGCTCTGGACAAATGGTAATTAATTTTCACAGCAGCTCCACAGGGGGGTGCAGTGCTGCCTGCTGGAGGCCAAAGGGGCATTTTCCCAGCACCCCTCCCCCAACCCCTGCTGCTCCCTCCCAGCTGCCGCCCCCTCACCCCCCCCAAGGGGACAATGCCAGGTGGATAGGATATCTCTGTCTTAGACTCCTTCCCAGGACTTCTCTGCCTAGAAGGCTGCAGGGGTAGATGGAGACTCCCAACTACCCTCCGGCCCCCACCCCTACCCTGCTTTCCCAGAGGATGACTAAGAGTGAACCAGGGCAGGAGTGGGAGCATTTCCTGCTTCCACTGGCAGGCTGGGGCCAAACAACTAGTTAGTTGACTCAGCAGGAACCACAGGGCTCCAAAAATACAACTGCCTCTGCCCAGTTCCACCTCGGGCTCCCTTGGCCCTTTGGACACACTCACCTGCTCCTCCTCCCCCTCCTTCCTAGTCCAGAGGAGCTACTGAAATGAGGTTTGCCTTACTTCTGATTATAGAAGAGCTATAAGCTCATCGCAGAACATTTGGAAAATATGGAAAGATATGAAGGAGATAAGTATTTTATTAATTCCACGATTCCACCACTCCCCAAATAACCACTTTTGAAATCTTGTTATATTTCCTTTTTATTTTTTCTGCATTTGGGGGTTTTTATTGATTAATACATAATCATGGCAAATTTTTTATTTATATTATAAGATGATTTATTCTCTATTTTTTATATGTATAAAATAAGGGCAGAGGTTATAAAGGGAAAAAGTCCAACCCAACTTTCTATTCCCACACAAGAGGAATCCACTGTTAAGAGTTTTCTTGCATATCCTTCCAGAAATTGCCTATTGCATGTACAAGCATGCATATGCATACTCATTTCAAATGGCTGAGGTCATACTGTATAAATAATTTAGCCTTTTCTTCACCTCACATGAATACATGGCCATCTTCTATTCTGTTAAAAATTTTGGTTAAGCCACATTTTTATTGACTTCTTAACATTTTCTCTTATTGGTATGCCATAGTTTATTTAACCTTTTCCCTACTGTTGGATATTTACTCAGGTGAGGGGCAGGAAGAGGGAAGCAAATCAAAATCGAATATTGGGAGGCGGAAGCAAGCTGGGATAGACTGAGGCTCCTACTGTGTCCCAACCACTGTTTCTGTTTTCCCAATCACTTGGGGTGAGAGTTTAGCTACTATCCCCATGCTGCAGATGAGGAACCTGAGGGTCAGGGAGGTCAAGGAAGAATCTGCTTGTAGGTAAGAGAGCCACGGCTTGAAGCAAGATTTGTCAACTCCAAAGCCCGTGGTGGTTCTATTTTGCCAAGATGCTTTTGACATGTTCCAGGGTTTAAGGTTTCCCACTGCTGGGTGTGGGGAAGGGACAAGCCCTTCATTCATTCATTCATTCCAATAATACTGATGTGCTAGACATGAGGGATTCAGGGGGAAAATGTCCAGTGCTTGTCCTCTAGAAGTTTACAGTTGCTTGGGAGGTTGACCTGCAAACCAACTATCATAACCTGGCACGGGTGCCATGGGGATCACACCCGAGGTTCTTCTCCCAGACGCCAAAGGTCAAAGAAGGTTTCTGGGGGAGGAGACCCCATCCTGAGTCAGTTCTCTGGCAGCAGTCAGGAAGTACCGGTGAGGCCTGAACTGCCTCTCTTCCTCTCCTTCCCGGGTCCCATGGTAGCGCAGTCACTGGAGACTTGGCTTGGCTCCTCTCTGACCTGGCTTTTGCCTTGAGCTTACTGCCTGGCCTGCCAGGCCCCCGTGGCAGTAGGGTGGATGGTGGGGCCTTTGTTTCTGAGAAAAATTTCCAAGCGATGTTTCTGGTTTGTTTTCTAGAGGTTCAAGAAATGTTTATCATATTCTGGGGAAGAGTGGGTAGCACAGGAGGACTGGTTAAATGTTTGAGCTCTGGATGGACAGGTCTGGACTGGAGTCCTGCTTCCACCATTTGCTCTGGAACTGCTGGAAAATCACTGATATCAGTCAGAGCTCTTGGTAACAAGCCACAGAAATGGACCCTGACTGTCTTAAACAAAGAAGGGTATCAAATACAATGCAGTTGGCAGGGGGTCAAGAGGGGCTAGTCTCAGGAAAGGAGCAGAAGTGAAGGCAGCTCTCCAGGCTCAGAGTGGTAGGAGACACAAAACTGTCCCTTGGCCAGGAAGTGTCTAGTCGGGATGTTGATACCACCGCAGCCAGATATCACAGCAAATGGAGTTCTAACCCTTCAGCATGCTGGGGTCCAAGGCCCAGGCCTCAGGCGGGAGCATCCACCCACCGTCCGCTTGAGGTGGGAGGATTTGCTCTTGGACCTCAGGGATAGGAGGGGGTGGGGAGTGCTTCCTTCCTTCAAGCCCACACATAAGGGCAAGTCTTGCACGCTAGCCAGGGGGCTTTGGATCCAGGACAGCCAAAAACTCAATGTCTAGGACATGCCCTAATATCTCAGAGGCTTTGTAAAATAGAGACGTTAATAATGTCCACTTCACAGGATTGCTCTGAGGATTTTTTTTTTTTTTTAAGCAAGTAAAGTGCTTAGCACTGTGCCCGGCACCCAGTATATGCTCAGTAAATGCTAGTTTACTATTGTTGTTGTTGTAATTATTGTTATATTACTATTATCATCCACTTTCTCTCTTTTAAAGTAAAGTATGGCTAGTTTCTACTATAAAGTAATATATGCCGTAAATACTGGAAAGTTGAAAGAAGAAAAAGAAATCACCTACCACCCACAGAAAACCACTGTCAACATCTAAGTGTTTCCTGCTGGTCTGTTTTGTATGTATTGGTTTGGGTTCTTTCATTCTTTCTTCCTTTTTTTTCTTTCAAATAGCTGTGATCGTCCTGTGTGTACAGTCTTGGCTCCTACCTTATAGCATATGCATTTCCTTATGTTATTAAAGACTTTTCATAATCATTATTCTTAAGAACAGCAAAATATCCTGTGGAGTAGATAGAATTATTCCCCAAGTGTTGCTTCCACTTATCCAGGAAGCGGGAGAGGACAGGGAGTGGTATGCATTTATAAATGGAGTGCTTTTTCACAAACTATTTCTGATTCTGGAACGCTTCTTTGGAATACTAATTGAGGCTTAACTGTCATCAATTAAGCACTTTGTTCCAAGAAACTTTTAAGAGTCTGTCTCTTAAAATTCCCACAATTCTGAGGCAGGTCAGGGGGGGATGACCTTCCTGGATGCATACCACCTCACTGTGTTTTGATGGGACATTTTCACTGCCACCAAGAGTATGAGTCCCACAGCGCCACTGACACCCTGACATGGCTGGCCTGCCCACTGCTTTCTCACATTCCCAATATGCTCAACCACTGATTAGACCAGGGTAGTTAATCCTGCCTGTGCAATCACCTGCCATTAGTGTAGTGGGAAGTGTCCCAACTCTGCCTCTTACCAACTGGGGACTTGGGGCAATTTTCTTACATCTCTCAGCCTCTTCTCCAAAATGAGGAGAATCGCATATAAATTTGCTTGGACAGTGAGTTTTTCTTCTTTCTTTCATCCCCAAGAGTTTCACATTCTCCACTTCTCCCATACTCACCCCCACCCCACCCCAGCCCCCACTGGCCTCCCGGCACTTGCCACTTGCGGGTGTCAGGCTGGGTTCCAGGAAGCGGCGCTGGCTTAAAACAGAACAAAACAAAACCAACCACAACACAACAGCGGGGGCGGGAGGGGGGGGGGGAGGTGTCACGTGGTCTGGCCCCCCCACCGGGGGGTGACTAAAATGGCAATGATGCTGATTATTTGGATTTCCTGGGCAGGGCCCGGCACCTGCCAGTGGTGGGGCTTTGGAAGCAACAATAATTAATATTTTGCCGAGCGTGATTCTGATCGCCCTGCCAAGAACGGGGTCCCACCCTGAGCTGGGAGCCCCGTGGGAACTGCCCGGGCTGCATTCCCGGGGCGGCAACTGTGCAATAGGCACCCGCGCCCAGCCAGGGTGGCTCTGAGGGTGAGGCAGGCAGAGGATGCGCCCCAACCTAGCCCGGCTCCCCTGGGCCGGAGGGGCGGAGCGCTTACCTTTACCCCCACCCCCACCCCAGTCTCGGGGGCCCCGACACCCACGTGCTCCTGAATCCATCCTGGGCCTGCCCTGGACCCTGCGCTGGGGCCTGGTCCTGCGGGGGTCGCCTGTGTGAGAGTGAAGAGACCAGAACGGTTATCTAAGAAGGGCAAAGGGAAACGCAAGGCGCCTCTTCCCCCTCCTGCCCTTCCAAAGCACCATCAGAATCTGGAAGATGCAGGGGGCTCAGAGGGCAGCTTGTCCAACTCTCTCATTTCATGCGGGAGGAAACTGAGGCCCAAGAAGAAGTGAATTACTCTTGAGGAGAGTGGCTGGAGCTTTTGGAAGCACTATCCTTGACATTGTTTATTGGATGTGCCGTCAGTGACTCAGAAAAGCTCTCCCACCCCCAAAGCCTCCTCCTCCGGCTGCACCTGAAATTCCACTTCACTTCCTTTACTTTAAGGCTTTGGTGCCAATTAAAAGTTCAGCTTCCCCTGGTGGGGATCACTTCCCATGTCAGTAAGAAGTCGTTTCTGTTCCTTTTTCCGAGAGCAGGTGCAAGGGAGGGAGGGAAGGAGGACGTAAAACTTCATTGTGGTCGGAGGAGTCCACCTGTGGCTTCCCAACTATGGTATTTGTGTATTTGTCAGTTTTCGGTGCCCCAGCAGGGGGAGTCGCCAGGTACTCCCACAATACTGTGAGGTGGGAGAACCCTGACCTGTCATTCCCACTCATCAGATGAGGAGATGGAGGCTCTGCAAGGTTTAGTAACTTGCCCAAAGACACACAGCTAGGAAGTGGCCAGGCGGGGTTGACATCATGGCACTCAGCTGCTCCCCACAGCCCAGTACAAGGTGTGATGTTAGGATTTCCTCTTCATTCATTCATTCATCTAACCTGCAGGAAGTATGCTGGGGCTCTGGGGATGCAAACAAACAGGGCAGGGAATAGTGTGAGAAGAGTGGGCACTTGCTTTGAGTACAAAAACCTAAGGGGGGGTGCCAAAAAACTCAAGGACCAACATAAATAATATTTTTTTTAAAAAGATTTTTTATTTATTTATTTGACAGAGAGAGACACAATGAGAGAGGGAACACAAGCAGGGGGAGTGGGAGAGGGAGAAGCAGGCTTCCCACAGAGCAGGGAGCCCGATGCGGGGCTCGATCCCAGGACCCTGGGATCATGACCTGAGCCGAAGGCAGACGCTTAATGACTGAGCCACCCAGGCGCCCCCATAAATAATATTTTAATGCAATATTTTAAAAAATCAAATCAGCAAACTAGGGCCCATAGGCCTGCAGCCTATTTTTATAAATAATTAAGACTAAATCCCAGTCCCTGTTTTGTCCACGGAGACAGGCCCACATGGAGTCTTTATTTAATTCCCCAGGAATGTTCTCAGACAGCGAGCAGGGGATGCAGGAGTATTTGAGGCAGGGAAGGAAATGTGCAGAAGTCCAGACGTAGGACACTGCCAGGTATATTGGGGGAAATTGCAACAAGCTTACTGGTGTAAGAGAGACAGGGTCAGGAGCCAGGGGAAGGAGTGGTGAGTGACCAGGTCTCAGAGATTAGGGAGAGAGGAAAGGGCGATTCTCCCACTGGGCTGAGAATGTACCCCGAAGATCTTAGACTTTACACCACAGACCTGGCGCCTATTCTCAGGCTGACCCTGAAACTGAGGGGATCAGAACCAAACCAGAGAGGGCAGGTCTCCTCTCAGAAATATGCTTAAAACCACAATGAATGTATTTGACTGGTTGTCCCCAGATGTACCTGGGGTATTTGTCCCCCATCCCAGTGCTCTGTGGCTTTATCTGAGACTGGACGTCTCCTGAGAGTGGAAGCTGCCCACAGGCTGCTACCGCCTTGGGTGAGCTGCCAGAAGCCAGGGAAAACCCTGGAAGGATGGAAGCTGTTGAGGAATCCTCCTCGCTTGCTGAGAATACTATAAATGCAGATTTAAAAATATTCCCTGTACATCACCCAGAAGAAAGCTTGGCATAAAATAAACACTCAAAAAAAAAAAAAAGGTGGCTATTATTACTACTTTATGTTTATTATAAAAGTATTTTTAATAATTTTTTAAAGATTTTTTATTTTTTATTTAACAGAGAGAGACAGAGTACAAACAGGGGGAGCATCAGGCAGAGGGAGAAGCAGGCTCCCCGCTCAGCAAGGAACCTGATGCAGGGCTCAATCCCAGAACCCTGGGATCATGACCTGAGCCGAAGGCAGATGCTTAACTATCTGAGTCACCCAGATGCCCCAATTTTTAATAATTTTTTTAAAGTTATGATTTGCAAGACCCATTTTTAAAAATATTTTATTATAAGTAGGCTCTACACCTAACATGGGGTTTGAACTCACCACCCTGAGATTAAGAGTTGCGTGCTCTACCAACTGAGCCAGCCAGGCACCCCTGAAAGACCCACGTTTAACTGACATTATCCTCTTCCCCTGTATGTTTGTGTCAATTGTTGATGGTTGCAGAAGTACTCGCTTGAGCAGGTTATTAGGTACCACTAATAGCTGAGAGGATACAGTGTCTCAGAGGGATTAGAGTTCTGGGGGAGTTTTAATCCAGGAGGACTTCCTGGAAAGGGGAGGACAGCAAGGGCAGAGTTCTAGAGAAATTGATGAGAAGATGGATAGAAGCATTCTGAATGACATGGTATCTGAAAGATGGAACAATTCTGCTTACCTTTTAACGATGTTAATGTATGTGATATTTAACGATATCACATACATAAAATGGTTGATACAGTGAATGGTGTGATGAAGAAGGAGGGGTGGGGAAAGGGGAAGAGAAAGAGACAAAGGGGCTGAGAAGCAGGAGACCTTGGTTCTAGGCACAGCTGTGGAGACCCTGTGAAGACATCAGTTCCCTTCTTGACACTTCAGATTTCTTTTCTTTAAAATGGATTATTCAGGCTAAGATTTCCACCTCTGAGAGTCTCTGGTTATAACAAACACAGAATAATAACAGCTATTGTTTCTTACCACCTACCCTATGCCAATCTCTCTTCAAAGTGATAATCATGTAATATCTCATTTAAATTTCACAACAACCCGCTTAGTTGTCTCCATTATTATTTCCATTATATTGATAAGGAAATAGAGGTTCAGAGAAGTAACCTGTCCAAATGGCAGGTCTAGTAAGTTGGGTCTCTGACCCCGGGAGGTCAGGGAGATGCTGCCTCCTGGGGACTGTCCCACCCCTACAGAGAAGCATTTTCCCACAGGGCTGGGATCTGGGCTGGCAGTGGCCCCCTGGAGATACCGATGTTGCAGGAGCTCTCCTTCCTGGTTTCGCTGCCCAGTTTCTGTGGCAGGACCAGCCCATAACTTGAACATCTCTCTACCCACCCCCACGCCCACCCCAAATGCTGTGTCACTCTTAACAGACAACGTTCAGGGAAAAGCTCTGTGGTTGAATCACAGTGACCACTTCCTGTTCCATTCAGGGCCCCCTATTCTCCAGAGCCCTCTCTCTGTCATACCCTGTTTAGTAATAAGAACCATGATATTTATGACCCCCCGGGTTGCTAGAAAGGCTTAGTCACCCCTTCTTATACCCTCATCCTACCAGGCTGAGGGGCACCAACTCTCAATGTCAGCCCCGTTCCACAGCCCTGCTATGGAGAGCCTGGTGGGAGAGCCTGGGGTTGTGTAAGGAGGTGAAGGGATGATCCCCATCCCTCCAGACTGGTGATGTAAGGCTGATGAGGACAGGTGGGCGGATGTGCAAGCTTCAGCCATGAAGTAAAGGAGTAGTCACTGACTCTGGGGGCACTGTGTGGGCACCCACTCGGGGGTATTGTTGTCTCCTTGTACATGGGTCAGGACACCGAGTAAGACAAATACAGATGGGGTTGTGTGTCTTGGGGGAAACCCCAATTCTCTCCCAGTTGCTCAAAAAGGGCTTCCTGGAGGCTGACAAACTGCAGCAAAGTTGAGTGTGAGAGTGGAGGAAGTCATCAGATATTTGAAAGCTATCTGAGAAGGAGACTTCCTTTGAGTCAACGCAGAATCTAAGACGACGGAGCCCATTCAAGATCTTTAGGGGCCTTCAGCTTCTAAAGATTATGATATCTCCTGCCCACCCTTATCCCCATCCTAAAAACAAGTATAAGGAAGTCTAGTAATGTGCTGATTTTTCCACTGATGACCACTTCAGTGCTTTTATTTTATCAATTATCAATGTTCTTTGAAAAAAAATTATTTTTTCAGTGGCCTCCACTTTGCTGATTCCATAAGCTGTATTTGGTGTGTCTGTTGGATAATCCTGCACTGGGGACAGTGGATGGTTGTCAGAGGGCCACATGTGTCAGCTAATAAAGGGAAGATCTTTCCAGCCATTTGTGTTGGGTGACCAGTCCAGATGTAGGCTGCCCCAGGGAGGGAGTATTTGTTCACTGGTGTGTTCCCACCCCCACCGAGGCCAGAAGACCCTATGGTGGGGGAAGGATGTGTGGGAGGGGAAGTCTGGAATGGAGATGGGTCACTCTCTAAAGTCCCTTCCCACCCAATGGTGGTAGGGTGGGAATTCCAAGCACTTTGGAAGGAAGTTGTTCATGAGGCTTACTCCAGGCTAGAGGTCACCAGCTGTGGGAGTGGGCTTCTGGGTTCCTGTTGGGGACTTTGAGGAGAAGAATTTCCCTTTCCACTGGGAAGGCAAGCTTAGCCCTACCTTGGAAGCCTTAGACCAGCCCTGTATGTAACTACGTCTGGAAAATCAGCCATTGCCACAAGATGGCACCAGTGGTGGATGGGTCAGGACCAAATGGGTGGGACCAAGGAGCATCTGGGCCACAAATCCAAGAACTCTGTGTTCAGTCCTGTTTACACATAAGCTCCCCTCTGCTCTACTATGAGCTCTTTGAAAATCACAACTGCCGTATTTGTCCCTTGAATCTCTGGTGCCCACCCTCCGTTGACTTACTTGAATGAATAGAGTCAGGAAAAATGGGATGGTTTATTTCCTTTAGACAATACATAAATACATATTCTATAGACAATAAATAAAATACCTTTGATTGCTTAGTAACTTCCCAAAAGGATACATAGTTAACTGGTCATCATGTTTGCCTCTGGAAAGAGAGACCAAGGTACTAGGGTCTGGGGGTGGGGTGGGAAGGAAATTATTGGTCACTTAATATCAGTTTTAACCATGTGTATTTATTAATTACATAAACTTTCAGCAACCACAATGGGTATTTGAGAGGTATTAGATGTGAGTGCATGACACTCCTTGGAAGAGACTCTCGACCTTTTAATCTACTTTATTGACTTCTAATTTACATTTTCACAACACTGAAATGTTTTCCAGGATGGCACTCATTAAACACATCAAGTTAAAAGCAGGCTTGTGATAAGGGCAGCCAAGCACGCTTTCCCCAAGAGAGGAGTCGGAAAAGCGATTGTTTCATTTTGGGTACATCAAGTGACAGTCACAAATATGACCAGGAGTGACTGGCAAAAGATTACCAAGTATTCATATTGTGTAAAGAAAATGAGTCCAAATGCTTCATAAAATCAGCTATTGCAGACAAGCTATAGACTTCGAGGCTGGGCAGGTAATCAGAGAGAGTAAATCACTGGACCCAGCTAAATTCTAAATTCCCAGAAGGTTTTCTTAAAATCTTCAGAATAGACTTCACTGAAGTTTGCAACCATCCCTGGAAAAGTGAAAATTTCCACTTCAAGGTCCAATACCTGGAACCAGATCCCTTCCTTAGCCTCTCTCGGACTCCACAGCAAAATCCCAATTTCCTTCTGTCATCTGTGTTAACACCAGGGTGCTTGTCCTCGGGGCATCACTCAGACTCTCTGGACCTCAATTTCCTCAATAGCTAAATGGAAATTAAAATTCCTACACTTCGTTCTGCATCCTGATTGTGATGCTAGTTACATGAATCTATACGTACTAAAATGCACGGAACATACATCAGAAGGAAAGAAATCAATTTTACTGTATAATAATTTTTAAATAATTTTTTTTAAAAATCCTATGCTTCAAATAAGAAGCTCCTTACATATCCTTTTTTTACCTGTTTATTTTCTGTGGCATCCAGCACAAGGCTTAGCCCATAGACATTCAACAAGCTGAATATTTGTGGAATGAATGAATACTAGAAAGAGCAGAATGCTGATCCCAGGCAGGCACTCAAAAATTGTTTGATTCTGTCACCCTCCCTTTAGTCATTTTGGATAGTAGGAAGTCTTCAGACTATACTAGCGGCTTGCTCAGTTCTCTGCCACTTGGACAATGTTTGACCTAAGGGGAGAGAAGAGGAAAGCGGCTGGCCGGGAGAGTGACCTAGCTGATTCCTTGTAGCCATGGATACAGTTTATAGTGACGGAGTGTCTTCTCCACGCCAAGCACTGTGCTAAGTGGTGTGGAGACTGAGACCATTCAGATACATCCCTCCCAGGTCGACTTGCACAATGGAAACTGAGCGTTTATCTCAATGCCCTGGGTTACCGCATGTGGGGGCGGGGAGGGGGCGGGGATCACCCAGCTTCTGGTATTTATAGAAGCCCCAGCTTATTTCAGATGACCCACTGGGAGCTAGAGTGAAGGAGGCTAAGCAGGAAAGCAGCTAGGGTAGCAACGCCTGCGAGCACGGTCCCTGGGCCTTGATCCACCAAGTCCCCCAGCCCTCATCGGGTCTGGAGGGACCGATGTACTCTAAGGCATAACAAGAGTGGAAATGAGGAAACAGGAAATGAAGGTATTCATTTATAAGGCGATTCCTGGAGTCCAACAGCAGAACTGTTCCCTCTCCTGAGGATAAGGCAAGCCAAGGCTACTACATAAGCCGAGGGTTGCTCCGACCACAGAAAGAGCACAGAGAGAACTGGCAATTCTTTATGGGGGAAGCAAATGGTGTCGTAGAAAGAGGGTGGCCTATGAGCGCGAAGGAATTGGTTTGAAATCGTGGCTCCGGCACTTATTTAACTGTGTGACCTTGAGCAAGTTGCTTCAAGTCTTTGTGTCAGTTTCCCGGTAAACAAAGTGGGCACAATAACACCTAACTCATACTGTTTTGTTTTTTTAAAGATTTTATTTATTTATTTATTTGACAGAGAGAGACGGAACACAAGCAGGGGGAGTGGGAGAGGGAGAAGCAGGCTTCCCGCTGAGCAGGGAGCCCGATGTGGGGCTCGATCCCAGGACCCTGGGATCATGACCTGAGCCGAGGGCAGGTGCTTAACAACTGAGCCACCCAGGCACCCCCCATACTGTGCTAAAGTATAAGTGGGATAACGCGTATGGGAAGATCCAGGCACAAACTAGACATAACCAATCGGTCACTTCCTTTTAATTATTTTTTATAGATAACTTTCATTTGCAAAGGTAACACATGCTAATAATTGAATATCGAAAATATCCTATAAGCTAAAAGATAAAACACTAAAACCTCCCATAATCCCATCATCCAAAGGGTGCTATTGGTAGCATTTTAGTAATTGTCCTTCCAGGCTTTGCATGCTTTTTAAAAACAAAACAGGGCGCCTGGGTGGCTCAGTTGGTTAAGCGACTGCCTTCGGCTCAGGTCATGATCCTGGAGTCCTGGGATCGAGCCCCACGTCGGGCTCCCTGCTCAACAGGGAGTCTGCTTCTCCCTCTGACCCTCCTCCCTCTCATGCTCTCTGTCTCTCATTCTCTCTCTCTCAAATAAATAAATAAAATCTTTAAAAAAATAAAAATAAAAAATAAAAAATAAAAACAAAACAAACAAAAAAAATGGAATCCCACTCTCATGCCATCTTACAATCCACTCTTCAATTATGAGTGTGTACTAACATCTCATGTCTTGAAATGGTCTTCGACATTTTATTTATTTATTTATTTATTTTTAAAGATTCTATTTATCTATTTTAGAGAGAGAGTGAGAAAGAGCATGAGAGGGGAGATGGTCAGAGGGTGAAGCAGACTCCCCATTGAGCAGGGAGCCTGATGAGGGACTCAATCCCGGGACTCCAGGATCATGACCTGAGCCGAAGGCAGTCGCTTAACCAACTGAGCCACCCAGGCGCCCTGGTCTTCGACATTTTAAATCTGGCATAGTGTCCTACTACATGGCCATACCATCATTTATTTAACAATCCCATATTGCTGAGCATTTGCACCATGATAAACAATGCTAAAATGAACATCTTAGCAGCTGAACGTCTTTTATTTGTCCCCTCTGATGAGTTTCCTAAAGGAGAGTTGTTGGTAGAAACTAACAAAGAGCCTTCCAAGAACTTGATGTCAGGTTGTGCTCCCACCTACCAAGTCCAGTAGGGCCTGTTTCCTTGATCACTAGTGAACCCTTTTATTCTCTCCAGCAGCAGTAGCCTATTTTCTCTTCTCCATTCTAGGGATATTCCTGTCCAAATACGTAAATTTGGCTTCCCAGCCTCGCAAGTCCTCCTCTGCCCTGTCCAGTTGTGGAGGCACAAGGTCTGATGATTGTCTCCTACCAATTTTCCAAGCCAGCCACCACATCTTTCTCACAGAGGACCCATGACAATTAGACGACTGCTTATCTGCTATTGGCTACATTTCCCAAATCTCATCAGCCTTGTTCACAAATCTCATCTAGGGTGAGTTCTTTCTTGAAAAGATTTCCAGATAGCTAATAGCACTCATTTCCTGTTGGCACTCCTGGTTTCCACTTCAAGAGTAAAGCTCTGGCTTTGTCTCTAAAGGCGGGGGTGGGGAGGAGGGCACTGCATCAAAGCTGAAAGTAGCAAATTTGGTTCCTGGGACAATGAGCAGGGAACGAAGGCTCAGATCGATGGAAGGGCACCCGTGGAGTAAAGGGGTATGGGGAAATCAGAGCTCCCTGTTCACGCATGCACGGGTTCCTCAAATCATTGGCCCCACATCAATCCAAGTCCTGTTTCTATCATCATGTTGACTTCTCTGACTCTCCTGTTTCCTTCTTTCCAAGGACCCTTGTGATTACACTGGGCCCACCCGGGAAATCCAGGATAATCTCCCCAACTCAAAATCCTTAATCACACAAGCAAAGTCCTTTTTGCCATGTAAGGTCACATAATCATAGGTTCTGAGGATTAGGACTTGGACATATTTGGGGGCTATTATTCTATTCACCTCACCTGACCTGAGTTTTCTCATCTGTAAACTGTGAATCTTTAACAAAATATTCTCCAGGGTCCCTTCCAGGTTTGGCTGGTGGGACTATTTCAAAACATGAAATGTAGGGGCCCTGACATGTAGGAAGTGCACTGAATTTCTTTGGGTTTCCCTATTTCTTCCTCTAGGACTCCACCCTCTCCCCTGAATGCTGCTGATGTCATTTCTGCTTATGCTTCTATCAACTGAACAAGCCCACATAGTTTGCTTACCATGTGCCAGTCTGTTCTAAGCACTTCGCAGCTACGAAACCATTCAAACTTCATAACAATCCCATGAATGAAATGGACTGATAATCCCCATTTTATATTATTTTATAGAGGCACAGAGAGGTTAAGTCACTCGGGTAAGGTCACAGAGTGGCAGGGCTGAAGTCTGACTGCAGAGTCTGGCCTCTCCTCAAAGCCCTTGACACACAATCAGGTAGCCATTGTTTAAGTTTTGTAGATTGTGAGCAACTCAAGAGCAGGGGCCTTGTCTAATTCTGTGAATCCCAGCTCTAACAGCCTGGCACACAAATGAACAAAAAATGAAGGAAGGAAGGAAGGAAGGAAGGAAGGAAGGAAGGAAGGAAGATGGGCATTACTACTTATCTACCTGAGAGTCTCTTACAGATCAGAGCTATGGTTGCAGGACATGCTAATAAACATTTATGGGTCACTTCAAAAGAGCTTGATCCTTGTACCAGCACCAGGAGCTAGGTACTATTATTATCCTCATTTTACAGACAAGTTAAATGCAGCAGAAAGAGGATCAGTCACTTGCCCAAGGTCAGGAATTGGATTTGAGTTGAGATAAAGCTGCTTGACTTCCATGTTTGCATCATGAATGTCGGCATGAACTCCCTGAGGCTTGCATTTTTAAAGTTAGGACCAGGGCACCTGGGTGGTTCATTATGTTGAGTGTCCAGCTCTTGATCTCAGCTCAGGTCTTGATCTCAGCCTCACATTGGCCTCCATACTGGGCACAGATCCTACTGAAAAAAAAGAAAAAGAAAAAGAAAAGAAAGAAAGAAAGAAAGGAAAGAAAGAAAGAAAGAAAGAAAGAAAGAAAGAAAGAAAGAAAGAAAGAAAGAAAGAAAGTGAGCCAAATATGACTCTGGACAGCCAAAGAGAAGAAAGGACCCAAAGGAACATTTTATTGGGCAACTACTATATGCCAGGCCCTGGTACCAGGTGCTTTACAGAATATCTCCATTTAGTCCTCAGAACAACCTGATTGTCCCATTTCTCAGATGAGGAAACTGAGGTTGAGAGAGATTAAGGGAACTTCCTAAAGTCCAGGGGTAGAGTCAGGATTCAAACCAGGTCTAACTCCAAAATCTATCATCTTTCCACCATTACTAGGCTACTGGGCCTCAGTTCTCCCATCTGTAGAATGAAGTGGGGTAAGATGCACTCTGAGCTCCAGTTCAGCTTTATTGTGTGCTTATTGCATGCCAGGCACTGTGCTGAGAACTTCACATACATTTTATAATATCATCCTTACAACACCCTTTGAGGATGTTGTTTCCACTTTAAAAATGAAGATAGTGGGGCTCAGACATACAGACATTGTGCAAGGTTAGAGAGCTACCACGGGGCACAGCCTGGGTTTTAACTAAGGCTTGTTTGATTCTTAAGCCAAACCCTTACCCATACCCTACACTGCTCCCAGAGGTGTCAGCCCGCCTTCAGAGTGAGGACATTCCTGTGTTCCTACAGATTTGGAAAAAGGCTGGAATAGACGTGGGATGAGTTCCTCAAAGCGTGGACCCCTCTTCCTTTGGATCTCAAAGAATCACTTCAGTTAAGTTCTGTTAGAGTCAAAAGGTGACATCCTTCCACGGACAGTTGGCCAAGGCTGAGTCCAGCCCTGGCACCTCAAGGGCTTGGCCATTTCCCCTGATCTTGTTGTCAAGGCGACCCTAGATCGCTCTGTGGTTCTGTAGCTCTTCTCCCTCTTGCTTCCTTGTCTCCCCACCTTCTCAAGAGAACGCTTGAGAAACAGCTCCAAGTGGCCCACTTGCCAGTGATTGAAGGAGATGCAGGACCTTCAAGGCCCCAAACAGAAAGAACTATCTTCTCTAAACACCTTGAGGCAGAAGCTCATTCACAGCTGTTCTCCAGAGCCTTCCAAGGTGCCTGGAACAAGGAGGTAGTTGGTAAATGTTGAATGAACTAATTATGGAGAGAGGGGTCCTAAAACAGTTGACTTTGGAAAAGTAGGGTAAAGCAATACCGGAATAAAAGTATATGTGTGTGTAAGTGTGTGTGCCCCAGAAAAGAGGCTCAACCGCCCCTGTGATGGGTCAGCCTGTGTGTCTCCACTTCCCTCCACATCTTGTGAGGTGGAGTTGTCAATGTGGACGGTTCCTGCCCACTCCAGGCTTCTGGCCCGAAGAGTCTCTCTCTGTCTCTCTCTCAGTGGTGGGGAAATACGCATAATACAAATGTTACCATCTTAAGCATTTTTAAACGTACAGTTTGGTAGTGTTAACTATACTCAATAAATGGTCACTGGGTAATTGTGCTTGCTCTGTTTTATTGTTTCCTACATGTTTCGGTCTCTAGGTTTAAGAGCAATTTTGGCTTTAAGATGCACCCACAATTATAAGTACTTCTTGACTGCCCTCTAGTGGGAAGCATGAAAAAGTGAAACCCCAAACAGCTCATCTTTCCTGCAGGAATGAGTGGTCCCTTTCTGTGTTTTGTTTTAAGCCCACAGCAACTAGTATTCCTAGGCGGAATCCAATCTAAATACTACTCAGGCCTGACCCTGCTTAGCTTCCCAGATCAGACAAGATTGGGTGCATTCAGGATGATATGGCCATAGACTGAGTGGTCCTTTTTTTCCTAACTCATTGGACTTTACACCATCCAAAACTGTGTTGGATTCAAGTTGGCAGTTTATCCTAACCTTACAGATGAAGGTGACATGTACAGAGTTTCTCACACTATGGTGAAGAACCAGTATTTAAAAAAAATTATCTGTTGCAAATCAATCCATTTATAAAATTCAAAAAAAAATGAGTTACTAGATAAATTATATTACAAAATTTTTAAAAACCTAATATAATAATATAATCAAAACATAACACAGGAAAAAGTAAAATAAATGCAAAATCTCTACATGTTGTTCATTCAATGTGCATATTATAGATGATTAATATAGAGAATTGCTATTGTGCTAATGACATTTTGTCGTTCTGCATTCACAATTAAACAGAAAATTATAAGTAAAATATAGTGATTCCCTACTTCAAATAAACAGTATATCAAGATTATGGGTTTTTAATGGACAAATGCACATTTTTATGGCTTGTTAGCCTATTTAGTCCATGCAGAATGGAATATAATGCTACTCACAACGTACAGTGGTCATCAAAACTGCTTTTATGTTTTGTCTTAATAAGAGCTTTAGTGGAGAAATCAGTCTCATAGAGGTTTGTTGATGGGAATGGAAGAAGACATTTTTTTAAAGATTATTTATTTATCTTGGAGAGAGAGAGAGCGTGAGCACACTGGGGGGAGGGGAAGAGAGAGGAAGAGAGAGAATCTCAAGCAGACTTCCTGCTGAGCACAGAGTCCAAGTTGGAGCTCTATCTCACGACACTGAGATCATGACCTGAGCTGAAATCAAGAGTCGGACGCTCATCCAACTGAGCCACCCAGGCATGCCTGGAAGAAGAAATTTTAAAGCAATTTCACGAAGCTCAGGATTTTCATATTTTACTTTTATCCAAGATGAAGCAAATGATTCTGATTTTCAAAATACATCTCACCTCTCCATCCTTTGCCAGTTCCACCAATTTATCCTGTAAAGTGATACAGCTGACCCTTGACAACATGGGGGTTGGGGAACCCCATGATGTTGAAAATCCATGTGTGACCTTTGACTTTCCCCAAAACTTAACTATTTATAGCCTACTGTCAACCAGAAGACTTACTGGTAACATAAGCAATTAACTTACATTTTGTATGTTATATGTATTATATACTGTGTTATTATAATAAAGTAAGCTAGAGAAAGGAAAATGTCATTAAGAAAATCCTAAGGAAGGGCGCCTGGGTGGCTCAGTGGTTAAGCATCTGCCTTCGGCTCAGGTCATGATCCCAGGGTCCTGGGATCGAGCCCCACATCGGGCTCCCTGCTTGGCGGGAGGACTGCTTCTCCCTCTCCCACTCCCCCTGCTTGTGTTCCCTCTCTCACTGTGTCTCTTTCTGTCAAATAAATAAATAAAATCTCTAAAAAAAAAAAAAAGAAAAAGAAAATCCTAAGGAAGAGAAAAGACATTGACAGTACTGTATTTACTGAAAAAACTCTGCATAGAAGTGGACCTGCACAGTTCAAACCTGTATTGTTCAACAATTGTACAGTTAAATCAAATTATCTTTTTTTAAATTCTAATTAGTTGACATACAGTTCAGTATTGGTTCAGTAGTAGAGTTCAGTGGTTCATCATTTGCATACAACACACAGTGCTCATCATAACAAGTGCCCTCCTTAACACCTATCACCCATCTATCTCATCCCCCATTCACCTCCCTCCATCAACCCTCAATTTGTTCTCTATAGTTAAGAGTCCCTCTTGGGGCCCCTGGGTGGCTCAGTCAACTAAGTGTCTGATTCTTGATTTCAGCTGAGGTCATGATCTCATCAGGGTTATGAGATAGAGCCCTGAGTTGGGCTCCACGCTCAGTGGACAATTCTCTTTCCCTCTCCCTCTACCCTCTGCCTTTCCCACCTAAAATAAATAAATCTTAAAAAAGAGAGAGAGTGAGTCTCTCATGATTTGTTTCCCTCTCTCTCCTTTTTTCCCACCTCCCAAATATTCATCTGTTTTGTTTCTTAAATTCCACATATGAGTGAAATCATATCGTATCTGTCTTTCTCTGACGGACTTATTTTGCTTAGCGTAATACACTCTAGCTCTATCTGCGTCATTGTAAATGGCAAGGTTTCATTGTTTTTGACGACTGAGTAGTATTCCATTGTATATATACATTTACCACATCTTCTTTATGCAGTCATCAGTTGATGGGCATTTGGGCTCCTTCCATAGTCTGGCTATTGTTGATAGTGCTGAAAATTATTTTTCAGTGAAGGCAATGGTTTCAGGATCTGTGAATTTCCCATGCACAGATCTTCTTTTGATGGAAATAAAATTTAAACAATTTTGTCAAATCTGTAAGTCATTTGGCTGTATCATTTTATAGATGTGCAATAACAAGATCATCACCTACTTTTCTGGTAATTGCTGTTAAATGATGGAGCATGGTATAACAGTGTGGAAACTCTTTTCTTCCAAGCTGCTTTTATTCTTACTCTCTGATCTTATCTGCCATTGAAAATCATATTGTAGTCTTTCCTTGCTTAGAAATAGTAACATCATCAAAAATGCCAAAAATATCACACAAATAAACAAGTCTGTTGTTCAAACCACATTTTCAAAAGGTTGGGCCCTTATAAGGGTGGGTGGTTTTTACTTTCTAGAAACACCAAAAGTTTGTTTCACATTCAAACATTCCCAATAGAACTTTCCCCTTCAGGAAGCACCCTATCTTAGTATGCAACAATGGTTGTTGATGATCAGCTTCCATGTTATCACATAAAAAAGAGAATAATCTCAAATTTAATACATTAGCTTTTGCATAATTCATAATTTTTTGATATGAACTAGACCCTGTTTAATTTAACTGAAATGTTTTCATTGTAAAATTTTTTTTTTAAGATTTTATTTATTTATTTGAGAGAGAGAGAGAAACAGCATGAGAGGGGAGAGGGTCAGAGGGAGAAGCAGGCTCCCCGCTGAGCTGGGATCCCGATGAGAGGCTCTATCCAGGGACTCCGGGAGCATGACCCGAGCGGAAGGCAGTCGCCTAACCAACTGAGCTACCCAGGCGCCCCTCACTGTAAAATTTTCTTGATGAACAAAGCAGTGTGTTGATTTACATTCTCATGCAAGCTATTTAATTTGGGTAATAATTTCAGGATGTTTTTCTGTCAAAGGAGCTGCACCATTAGAGCGTATTCCTACGCCAAACTTAAACTCAAACCACATTCATTAACAACATAGTTCTTCATAGTTTTATATGGTTCACTGTTAGTTGTGTTTGTCATCAATGAAGCTGAAAAAAATTCTCCCTTGGGGTGCCTGGGTGGCTCACTCCCCCTGCTTGTGTTCCCTCTCTCGCTGTGTCTCTCTCCGTCAGGTAAATAAATAAAAAAATCTTAAAAAATCTTAAAAAAAAAATAATTCTCCCTCATATCTCCACCATGTTCAAATTGCCTATACACTCAAGTAATTGTCACGTTAGCAGTATGTGAACATTCAACAACTTGCAATGAAAAATACTTTACTAGCTGTATTTCTTTTGTGACTTAATCTGCCATGTCATTAGCTGGTTGATAAATTTATCTAGCTATGAAAAATAATACTTGACTTACCTTCTTTGGCACAGATTCAGCCATAATTTCCAAGATCTTTAAGACAGTCCTCACTAATGTCTATTTTTTTCAATTTTAGCATCTCAAAATGCTACTTTGTAAGACACAAATTTCCAATGTTTGTATGTGAAATATGGAACCTCTGCTTCTATCAGTTTTTTAAATTCAATGGTCTTTCTTCCCAAGTGTTCTTTTTTTTTTTTTTAAAGATTTTATTTATTTATTTGACAGAGAGAGAGACACAGTGAGAGAGGGAACACAAGCAGGAGGAGTGGGAGAGGGGGAAGCAGGCTTCCTGCTGAGCAGGGAGCCCGATGTGGGGCTCGATCCCAGGACCCTGGGACCATGACCTGAGTCGAAGGCAGACGCTCAACAACTGAGCCACCCAGGCGCCCCTCTTCCCAAGTGTTCTTAAAAAAAAAAAGAGAGAGCGAGAAAGAGAAGTGAGTCTCTCATGATTTGTTTCCCTCTCTCTTAAGGTTTTGAATGTATTTCTTTTGTTTTCTGTGTAAATGCTACCTAAGTTCGATGACTTTATTTACTAGCTTTATCAGCTAATACAACTCTGCACATAACACACTAGAGTTTCAGCACTTCAGTAGCAATTATGGCTACAAAACTGAGCTCAATATGTGAGGAACCATACTTCCAAGTAAAACTGGTACAAATTCTTTTGGTTTTAATTTCTTCAGAACCACTTTCATTAGTCATTGTTGTTGTACTATTGTTGCTGCTTGCATGGTAGGAAAAGCATGTTTTTTCTTGATTAAAAGCAGTTGAGTGAAGTTTGACACCTGTAAATTATAGTTAAATATTACTATGAAAATTTGCTTCCCTAATTTAGCTAATATTTTTATTAAAGATTTTATTTATTTATTTGTCAGAGAGAGAGAGGGAACACAAGCAGGGGGAGCATCCGGCAGAGGGAGAAACAGGCTCCCTGCTGAGTGAGGAGCCTGATGTGGAACTTGATCCCAGGACCCTGAGATCATGACCTGAGCTTAAGGCAGACGCTTAACTGACTGAGCCACCCAGGCATCCCTTAGCTAATATTTTTAAATGATAAATTTTAAATATAGTTTTTACAAAAAGAAGTTATCTTTAATAGGTAAAAATAACAATCTAAAGAAATACTTTTAGGGGCGCCTGGGTGGCTCGGTTGGTTAAGCGACTGCCTTCGGCTCAGGTCATGATCCTGGAGTCCCGGGATCGGGTCCCGCATCGGGCTCCCTGCTCGGCGGGGAGTCTGCTTCTCCCTCTGACCCTCCCCCCTCATGTGCTCTCTGTCTCTCTCATTCTCTCTGTCTCAAATAAATAAATAAAATCTTTAAAAAAAAAAAAAAAGAAATACTTTTATTTTCTCAGATTTTTACATGTGTTGTTTACCGTTGACCAACTAACCTTGAAATATCACACATGGTAACATGGTCCTACTACATACACAGCTCTCAAAACACATGACTCATGGACAGTACTTGGTCTATCCCTTGTTCAACAAGATAAGTTCCCTGATCATGCACTTGGATATTAAATGACTATGAACTTTTCTAAAAGCCTACTCTTAATTCTGTACTGCTTTCCTTGTGAACTGGTAACGAGCAGTTCATAGGCTTCAAGGATTCGGAGTGCACTTGAAGTAGTACCGACCTGAAGACCTGCATGGCTTGCCCAAGGTTCCCAAGGTTGTTGAGGACTAAATATTATCCATGAATTGTTTAGCACAGTCTGGTATAGAGTAGATGCCACAACTATTATTTTCAACTCACTGGTGTAAGGGAGATGAGATCTCACCCACCAGCTTCCCAGCCTTCAATATCTTCCCCAGGGTAAAGTCATGTGGGGAGGGGTCAGTTACTTGGCACCATTCAATGAGCAGAGACACCTACCAAACTTCTCTTCTCTCAGTCTTTCCTGTTTGAGAAGGAGCTTCCATTTGCAATTTTTATCTATAGGTCTCCAACTATGGGAATGGTGCCCCCAGGAGCTGTGCGGTACAGTCTACACAGTTGTACTTGGTGGCATTGTCTAGACCAACTAGGATGAAACCTGGGCACAGGGACACAGTCCTTTTCCATATAATAGACTCACCAGCTTTCCTCCCACAGAAGTCATTATTAAGACTATAAAACCAGCTTAGATAATATAATCAGGACCCCAATGACCATCCCTTTCTCCTTTTAACAAATCAATTGAGAAGGTAACATATTTCAGACATGATCTGCAGACAGCAAAGATTTCATTTCATGACTTCCGACTCTTTCGCCTAGTACACCCTGTAGCTAATGTTCACCTAGACATCTGGTCTAGGGCTGATGAGACTGTCTAGTTTCCTTCTCTGGGATGCACAAATGCTGGGACGAAGGCAAATCCAGGACCCTGGACAACAAAAGGCAAGGTAGCTAGGTAAAAATTCGAAGAGCGTATCTTCCTTTCTTCTTCGCAGAACCATGATCGTCACATTTTGTGACGAATGCACGAATGAATGAAAAACAATCAACAAGTGTGTGTATGTCATTATATAATCCCAAGAGACTGTATGATACACCTTAGAGTGGCCAATAGTCCAGCCTTTAAGGCGTGTGAAATCCAGATGGTGAGATAAGACAAAAGCACGTGGAAACATTCAAAGCCAATAGAAGACTAAAGAGTAACAACACAAAGGCCACATACATGCTCTCAGTGCGGGGGACTAGAGATTCCATACATGTCGACAGACTCTCTCCTCAAGGGTGTGCCACTACAGCTGTCTGGTTTTCTGCCTTCAGTCTTTCTCTGAGGCTGGGGAAGGCTGCACAGCTAACTACAGGTGCAGTTCCCAAGCATGGGTGAGGTACGCATCCAAGGGTACTTTTCAAGCAGTGGGAGATGGGAATTGGCAGACGAATGCCTCAGTCTCTCTGTCCTTTGGTGTGACAGTCCTGAGGCATGTGGTACATGTTTCCTCAGGAGTCTCCCAGTGGGATTGATCATCTGTGCCCACGTGAGCAAAAATTTCACCATTGCACACGTTCTCGACTTTTCTCCCTTCCTGTTCTGTCACTTCCCACTCTATCACTTCTGCTCCCTGGGATCACTCCCTGCCCCCAAGTCCTACTCTCAGGCTCTGCTAGTGCAGGGAAACTAAAAGAAGGTCCATGAGTAGCTGCCAAGGAAGCTAATCCTTTCTTCTCTGTATTTGAGCCTAGGAGATCCCCTTCAATTAGGAGGACTCTTTTTAAACATTGAAAAGTTTCATGGAGCCTCTGTTCACTTTCTCATAGTTGTCTCCGGTAGTTATTTTTTATTCATTCAACAGGCACTATTCCAAACCCTGATAAAGTACAGAATGACCAAACTCTATGACATCTATAATCCTTTTAAAGAAATGTATTTACTTATTAAAATAGCATCTATTGAAAACAATGATGTTTATACAGAAAGAAATAAAGATGATTTTTAAAAAACCATTTTTACTTATTTACTTTTAAGTAGCCTCTACCCCAATGTGGGGCTCAAACTCATGACCCCAAGATTAAGAGTCACATGCTCTACCCACTGAGCCAGCCAGGAGCCCTGATGAATTTTAATGTATGAGAAAGTGCTAAACCTCACTCACAGAAATAGAAATGCAAATTGAAAGATGTTTAAATACCATTTTTCATATTTCAGATTGGCAAAGATGAAAAAGTTTGTTAACACCGCGTTGGAGATTTGAGGAATCATTAACAAAGTATCACTGATCACCTATTACAAGTCTATGCTGGGCACTGAGTAACCAACAGTTGACAAAGTAAACAAAAATTCCTTCTTTCCAGGAGCATACATTCCAATGTGAGAGTGAGGTATGCAATAAATGAAAATGAAAAAGAGGAGAGACAGAGAAAGAGAGAGAGAATGTCAGATAGAGAGTGCTGTAAGAAAAATAAAGCAGTATCAAGGATGGTGAGTAACCAAGGGGTAGGTTACTTTAGATAAGGTAGTCAAAGGAGACCTTACTGAAAAGTTAAAATTGAGCAGAGGCCTAAATGAGGTGAGGGGTGAGTACTGGAGATTTCGGGAGAAGTGTTTTCCAGGCAGTGTAAAGTAGTCAGCTGACTCCTTTCATAAATATCAGTTATCAAAATTGGACTAAAATTTAGGCAATGATTTCTTAGATATGACACCAAAACCACAAGCAACCAAATCAAAAAACAGATTAATCAGATGACATTAAAATGTAAAAGTTATGTACTTCAAGGGAGATTATTAAGAAAGGGAAAAGACAACCCAAAGAAATAGAAAATACTTGCAAATCTTGTATCTGACCTAAAGATCTAGTGTCCAGAATGTATGAAGAACTCTTACAATGTAGCAAAAAGACAAACTTAAAAATGGACAAGGTATTTTCTCCAAGTAAAATACATAAATTAACATGAAAGACATGAGCAGATGCTCAACATCATTAGTCATTAGGGAAATGAAAATCAAAATTACAATGAGATACCACTTCACATCCACTAGGGCTGTTAAAATAAAAAAGACAACAATAACAAGTTTTGCCAAGAACTGGAACCTTCACACATTGCTGGTGTGAATATAAAATGGCACAGCCTGGGGCACCTGGGGGGGCTCAGTCAGTTAAGCGGCTGCCTTTGGCTCAGGTCACGGTCTCAGGGTCCTGGGATCGAGCCCTGCATTGGGCTCTCTGCTCAGCAGGGGAACCTGCTTCTCCCTCTCCCTCTGCTGCTCCCCCCTGCTTGTGTCAAATATAAATAAATTAAATAAATAAATAAACAAATAAATAAATAAAATGGCACAGCCCCTTTGGATATCAGTTGGGCACTTCTTCAAAAAGTTAAATGGAGAGTTCCCATATGACCCAGCTCTTCCACACCTGGGGACATTCTCGGAAGAATGGAAACCTATATCCACACAAAAACTTGAGCATGAATGTTCATAGCCATTTTATTCCTAATAGAAAGTGGAAGCAACCCATGTGTCCATCAGCTGATGAATGGACAAACAGAACGTGATCTGTTCCTACGATGGGATATTATTCGACCGTAAGAGGGAATGTAGCCTCTGTACTATTACTATATGCTACAGGCTCCAACATGAATGAACCTTGAGAACATTATGCTAAGTGAAAGAAGCCGGGCACAAAAGGCCACACATTGTATAGTATCATTTTTATGGAATATGAAGGCTGTGGGGATTTGGTGCAAGTATAGAGGTAATTATGGAGGTTAACCCAAGGTTTATTCAGGCAATTATTTTTCCAATGACTAAGTTTTTCATTATAGCTCCAATTTCCCCAATGTGATTGATTCTATGGAGGGACAGTGACTGTACATTCTGTAAGGTGTTGAGAATTTGGTCCTTAACTTGTTGGGAATATTTAAGGTACCCAAGAAAGTTTATCTCTAAGTTTTATTTTTATTCTCAAGGTCTTTATTCGGAAAAATGACTCCAAACTTGGAACTACAGGGGAAAAAAAAAAAAAAAGATTGCATGACCTTTTAATGTTACTAACAACTTAGTATTCACAATTGATTAGGGCCCATATAGTGTACAATTTTGTAAAAACTGGAAGAAAACCGATAACCTGTGATGAATCTCTTTTGACTAGTAGACTAGATTATCTTAAAGGTTATAGTTTATCACCCTGTATTTACCAGTTTTGTGTCTAATTTAGGAATAATATTTTAGCATTCTTTTTTTCTCCCAATGACTATCTAAATTTCAGTTTTTGATCTTTTAAACCAGCTTCGTCATCTTATTGAGCTTCTCATTAATGAATTAAATAGAATGTTAACACATGCTTACATGAGAATTTGAGTTTTTAAAAATAAAAATATGAAGATTACTGTGGCATAAAGATAACACAAATAGGGAATCGAAATGAAGGTTATTGGTGGTTTTTCAGGTAGTTGTTTTTTGAATGGGTTTGAATGGGTTTTTCCAATAATGACAATTTCCCCAACATCATCCAGTAGAGGGATGAGAATGAGGGATGAGAATCTTTACTTCCTGTGAGGTATTGATGAAGAATAACTGGAAGAAAGGCAGGCGGGGACGAGGAGGCCTCCTGCCCTAAGAGGAAACCACCCTTTAAAGGATTTTACACCCACCCTGGAAGGAGCCCTCCACCCTTTTGCATGTGATAGATAGATGACAAAACCCTGATTGGATGACAGGTACAGGGAGGGTTAATCAGGTTAAAACAGCCCTCCAACAAAGCCCATAAAAACCCCTAGACTTAGAAACCCCGATGGCAACCCTCTCGGGTCCTCTCTCTCCTCCTTTGTGCTATCACTTTGATATTGTTCAATAAGCCTGCCCACCACTCTGTCTGGTCTACCTCTTTCATTCTTCGAAGTGGCGTGACGCGGGCACCAACAGAGGAAAAAATCCTGCCAACAGTATCAAGTGTTTAGTCTTGGCTTTTGGGGCATGGTACCTGAAAAGGCTTCCTCCCAAGTTTTTTCCCTAAAGAAGTTTTGCAATGTCTCCTATATATCCAGGAGGGAAGCAATAAAAGATTTTGTCTTTCTTTTGAATCTCATCTTCCCACAAATGCTATAGTTCTATCTTGCTTGGATGAGAGTTTTCTAGGTTTTCTTAGGTGATTTGGGACTTGACCAAGGAGTCACCAAGAGAAAACTATAATTTGGGATCATCTCTGCTGTGCTAGTTCTATCTCTTAGGGACTCTAAGAACTGAAAATGAACTGAGCGATAATGAGATATTTCCTTCCTGATCATTGGACTGGAAGGTACCCATAGAAAATCTGTGTAGCCTAAGAATAGATAGGGCACACTTTAAAAAAGAATCTTTTTTAAGAGGTTGGGAGAAGTAACTTAGAGATAGGTAAATTCAGTCTGTGATCCCTTCCCGGGATGATAAAAGATTGGGAACTGACAGTAGCTTAGAGATAGAGCTTTATTTTGGAATGTCTTAACAATGGAGGAGTATGAGGAGGAGAAAGAGAAACTACGACATCCAGGGTCTTATATCATGTGTGTACTTAGCCCTTGCCCTACACTTCACCTTCAGGGTCCTTGGAGTCTATTGCTCCAGATACTGTAAACCAGGTTGAGTATTTGTGAGAAAAGGTCTACAGCCTCAGAATTTTTTGAAATACGGTCCTAAGTCTGAGCAAAGCATAATTGGGTCCTCTCCTCAGGTGTCATTAAGCTGAAATCAAGATGTCAGCCAGACTGCAATTTCATATAACCCCAGGGGCATCCATCTCCACAATTTGAGTAAATATAATTATTTTATAGATTCTATTTTTAATTCTAAAAATTAAGTGATTTTTACCATCCTCATTTTATAGAACTTTATTAACATGCCTACAATCCCACAGAAATTGACAGTGTAGAGACACTAATCCTGGAGAAATGTTTAAGAGGTTTTTTTTTTTTTAACCCCAAGAGCTGTAAAGGATTGGATTCTGCCAGCACCAAGGAGTGCTGACAAGGATGAAGTTAGCAGGCTATTAAAAATAGTTCCATCTAGAAATAATTGTGGCTGGAACAGGCCACAGCTGCGGGAGGGGCAGCAAGGACCGCCAATATGAATGGCAGGTAATTTCACAGCGGCCCAGAGATCCAATTTCTAACTAAAGTTTTTCCCTTAAGACTGATGAGATTAGATACATCTAGGGTGCTGCTAGCACCTATTATCTTTCAGGCTGTTAAAAAAATAAAAGCTTTTATTCTTACCTAATTTCTTTTTGTTGCAATTGTCCATGTCTGACTAGATTTACAACAAATGGAAAAGTAGTAAGAGCTCCCAGGGTATTATCACGTTATTAAAACAAATTTTCGAGCGTCAAGCCCCTTCCGGGCTGTGCTGTGAGTGTGCGGTCCCGAGCCAGTGGGGGCCATTCTAAGCTTACACAAGTTCCCAGAGCGAGGGAGAATAAATAAAAGCAACAAGGATTCTGCACGCCGAAAACCACACGCCCACAGTGCTCCGCAAGTTCGCGCACAGGCGCCCGCGGCGCGGGGTGAACATTTTTAAACAGCCAGGGATCACGTGGTCACCGGCAAGCTCCGCTACTGGCCCTCGGACTCTCACACTTGGCTTTGGCGCCGAACCTTTCCCCCCTTGTGGACGCAACCATTAGCTCCGCTCTCGGAGGGAATACGAGCCAACCTCACGATCAAGGCTTTTCCGAAAGAAGCTTCCAGCGAATTCTCAGGAAAAGTTCAGCTACAAATAAAGCAATCAAATGAAACCCACTTAGGGACGCCGTAGAAGGCTCCTTTGGTCAAAAGGAAAGAACAGACCTGACCCTGACTCCCCCTACGCTCTGTAGGGGCCGCGAGGATGGTTCCGTCTAAGGCGCGGACTCCGCCTCCACGGGCGCCGCCATTTTGTTTGGCTGGACGGGAGCAAGCGACGCTTTGGGGGAGGGGTCTTGTAGGCGCCTCACTGGACCCCACGGCCGCGCTGTCGTTTCTCGGGGGGAGTCCTCCCCGGCGAGGGGCGCGGAACCATGTACATAAAACAGGTGAGGCCTGTGCGTCCCGCCCACCCCCTCACGGGCCTCTGAGGAACACTCCTTGAGGCTAGGGTGTCGCGATGCGGCCCGGGGTCTCCCGCCTCCCGGCAGGGTGGACCCAGAGCTGGACGCGGGCGGCGGGGGAGGGGAGAGGCCCCGCCCCGCGAGCGCGGGGGGCAGCGGAGAATTGGGGCGCCTGCCTGCAGCGCGGGCCTCCTCGCAGGGCGTTCGTCTGACGGAGCAGTCTCTCCGAGAGGTTTGGAGGGCGCGGGCCTTCCCGGGTGGGCCGGGTGCGGGCTGAGGGCCCCGAGCTGGCTGGGGGCCGCGCCGGGGCGGGAAGCTGTGTTGTCCGCGGATGGCCCCGCGCGGGCCATTTGCGTGGGGTGTATGGAGAGGTGGTCTCCCCGGCCCGGAGGCGCCTCTGGGGGGCTCAGGTTGGGGTGTCAGCTTAGCCCGGGGTCTTTGTCCCCGAATTACGGGAGACGTGAAAGGGACCCTCCTCCTTGCAGAATATGTAGCGCCACCTCGTTCACTTGTTTACTCCTGTCAAGATGGTCTTCCCGCGCAAGAGTCCAGCGCAAAGATGAGCCCATTCACGCTCTTGGAGAGAAGTTTCTCTGTTGGGTGTGTTGGACTTGAAGCACCTTTTTCTTGGAACGGCTGCTTATTTTGGCTGGCGGGTGTGTCCGAAAGAAGCGCCCACCGCTCCCTGAGTAAGGGAAGCTGAGGCCAGCCTGCCTGCTTGACACATTTTTATCAAAGCAATGTAATGTTTAGCATTCCAACGAATCTTATACACAATGTACTTGATTTTGAGAGTTCCTTAACAGGTTACTAATTATAATTCCTTAAAAAAAATGCCAGTGGTTACTAATAAACGGACTTTTTTAAGAAGATTTTTAATCACCACTTTTCAGAATGAGTTTCTCTTACAAGAAATAGAAAGTTCTCTATCTTGCATTACATGAGAAACCAGAAAGAGAAGAGCAAGGAAAAACGTTAGTTTAGGAGTTACTTCTTGTAGTATGTATTCTCTGAAAAGTATCTTTTTTATTTATTAGGTTATTATCCAGGGTTTTCGGAGTTACAGAGATCAAACAATTGTAGATCCCTTCAGCTCAAAACATAATGTTATCGGTAAGTGTTGATGGTTTACCAAATCAGATTGATATGTATAGACCATTTAAATTCTGTCTAGGCTTAAGGAAAGAGGAATTGGGTTTGAATATTACATGAATTTATACATATTTTTTCTATATGAAATAGCATGTCTTTTATCTACACTGATGAATTGCTTATTTTATACATTTAAAATATTTGCATAAGACGATCATATTTGCATAAGACGATCATTAGTTACTCATTTTTATTTAGGTAGCCTTGTATGTGTGAAAGTGTGTCTATGATTATAGCGAATGACACTAAATTTAACATTTGAGCTATTCTGTTCTTGAGATGTCATTTCCTAATTAAAATGCCCACTGTTGCCTTATTTCAAAGATGACCATTATTTATTCACAAATTAGATTGTTCCCAGATTTTTTTTTCTGTCATACTGTTTAAAGTTACACCATGCAGCTTGTTGGGAAGAGCATAAACTTTGGAGCATAACAGAATGAGTTTCAGATCCCAGTTCTGATACATACTCTTTCAAACTTGACTCCGGGAGGGGCTTCAGTTTTCTCATTTGTAAAGTGGACCTAATGATACCCATCTTATAGGGCTGTTGGGAAAATTAAATGAGAAAGTATATGTGTGAGGATAAAGAGCTACAATGATTACTGTTCTGAAATACAGTATTTAGGGGCGCCTGGGTGGCTCAGTCGTTAGGTATCTGCCTTCAGCTCAGGTCGTGATCCCAGGGTCCTGGGATCGAGCCCCGCGTCGGGCTCCCTGCTCGGCGGGAAGCCTGCTTCTCCCTCTCCCACTCCCCCTGCTTGTGTTCCTGCTCTTGCTGTGTCTCTCTGTCAAATAAATAAAATCTTTAAAAAAAAAAGAAATGAAATACAGTATTTAGTCTAAAGACTCTTCGGATGAGAGTGTCCATTTTTTGCTGATACAGCCAGCAAAAGTGTTTTTTGACATCCTGCTGAATTTTTAAAGGCTAGATGAAACTCTTATAAACAGACTTCTATACGTTATCCCCCTTATGTGGTTTATTGGTATATTAGACTGCTAGGACTACCATTAAGTATAGACTGGGTGGCTTAAACAACAGTAATTTATTTTCTGTTTTGGAAATTCAAGTCCATGATGAGGGTGCCAGCATAGTCACATTCTGGAAGTCACCATCTTCATCATCATGCTCACATGACCTCTTTGGTTCTCTCTCCCTCTTCCTTATTAGAACACTAATTCCATCATGAAGGCCCCACCCTCACAACCTGACCTGATCCTGATTTATCTCCCAAAGGCCCCCATCTCCAAATACCATCACATTTGGGATTAGGACTTACAACATATGAATGGGGGGGAGGGGAATGACACAATTCAGTGTGTCGCACTCACCGAGATTAGTAAAGGGCAAACATTATTTAGGGGCGCCTGGGTGGCTCAGTCGGTTAAGTGTCTGCCTTCGGCTCAGGTCATGATCCCAGGGTCCTGGGATCGAGCCCTGCATCGGGCTCCCTGCTCGGCGGGGAGCCTGCTTCTCCCTCTCTCTCTGCCTGCCACTCTGCCTACTTGTGTTCTCTCTCTCTGTCAAATAAATAAATAAAATCTTAAAAATAAATAAATAAATAGATTTTAAAAATTGAGGGCAAGAATGTCAATATACTTCAGTTAAAAAAAAAAATTGAGGGCAAGAAAAAAACCTACCCTCAGTACATCACTTGTAGCTTGTAGTTGGAAATAAATTATGAAAACATTTTCCTCCCTGCTGTACCTATTGAATAGTTAATAATTTGTGTGCCATAAGGATAGCTTGATCCAATATTTTACTTACATTTTGATTACAAGTGCCTTCTGATTGTCATCAATCAGAAAATCTTTAGAAATGGAAAAAAATGAATAATTACTAGATTTATATTATTTCTTACAGGTTAAAAGTAGGTGGATATCTTAATTATATCAATGGTATAATTTTATAAATGAGCTATAATGATGACCATTATTACCTATGATGATTAGATTTTGTCTGTAGGATCTATCAAATATTTTTGTTTTAGCTATTATCAGATAGCTGTTTACTACTTTGTTTGCAACATTAGTGTTGTTAATAGTTACAGTTACAAAGGAAATTGTCTAAGTGTTCTTTCTTTTCTTTGTTTTAATAAACCTAATATGATTTTACTGCTTAAACATGTTTTAAAAACAGGTACCTTAATAATATAAGAAAGATCCAAAGTAGTATAGACTGAGATGGACATTAAAAATATCCTGTAAAAGCATACTACTTTGGTTATTTAATGATTTTGACCTTGAAAAAAAAAAGATTGGGAAGCAGGTATCTCTTGTGGTGATGTTTGATGTTTGAAACTCTTGTTTTAATAGTTAAATGATGCTTGAATGTACCAAGCATATACTTTTTTTTTTTTTAAGATTTTATTTATTTATTTGACAGAGAGAGATAGGGAGAGCAGAAACACAAGCAGTGGTAGTGGGAGAGGGAGAAGCAGGCTCCCCGCTGAGCAGGGAGCCTGATGCAGGATTCGATCCCAGGATCTTGGGATCATGACCTGAGCTGAAGGCAGACGCTTAACCATCTGAGCCACCCAGGCGCCCCCAAGCATATACCTTTTTAAGGTTACCTTTTCTGTAGCTTTTTAACAAAAGAAATATATGTTAATTATAGAACATTATGGAAGAGTTTAAACGCTAAAAGGAAAAAAAACTATAAACTGTAATCCTGCCCAGAAATAGCCATTCTTAATAGTAACAATCTATCCCTGTGTTAAACCTGGTTTCCTAGAAAACAGTGCAAGGCGCACTCAGCTACTAATAAGCTTTAATGGGAAGGTGCAGTCTGAGGGCAAGAGTGAGTGGGAAAGCTGGTCATAGCTTTATAAAGAAGGCGCAGCTAGTTTGTGGTCAAATTAGATAACTTCCAGACGGACTTTGGGAACCCACCATGTGTGGGAAAGATCAGATGGGAAAGGAATAGTCTCTGTCTCTGGTCAAAGTTTACCACACAGGGCATTAATTTCCCCCATGCTCTTGGATGGTGTTACTCTGGGGACTAACCCCCCCTTAAGTAGTCAGGGAACTATAGCCTCCTTTGGTTTTTCACAGATCTGACCTCAGTGCATACTTAGGGTAGGCTGAAACAACCTACGGTGATGGATACTGAGCCTCTCCATTGACAGGCAACCAAGACTTGGGTTGGGGCAGGT
>NC_138374.1:17721317-17757072 GCF_054177405.1 Leptonychotes weddellii | reverse complement strand
CGCCCCTATAAATAAGCCTTTTTAAATAAAAATGGGCTTGTGTAATCTGTTGGTAATCTTTTTTTTTTCTGTTTAAGAATAAGTCTTGGGGCGCTTGGGTGGCTCAGTCGTTAAGTGTCTGCCTTCGGCTCGGGTCATAATCCCAGTGTTCTGGGATCGAGCCCCACATCGGGCTCCCTGCTCCGCGGGAAGCCTGCTTCTCCTTCTCCCACTCCCCCTGTTTGTGTTCCCTCTCTCGCTGTGTCTCTCTCTGTCAAATAAATAAAATCTTAAAAAAAAAAAAAGTCTTGAATATCTTTTTATAATCATTAAATATTCAACATCCTTAAAATTATAATATTTCACTGTGTGGGTAAGAGTAATTCTTAAAGGGAAATTTAAAAATTTTAAGTTATTTATTCATGAGTAGATTATGGTTTGAACTATATGTAATTCTTTTAATGATAAATTATCTTTTTAAACTTTTATTTAGAGATAATTTAAGATTTATAGAAAAGTTGTATAAATAGGAACAATACAAAGAATACTCGTACCTCCATTACCCTAATCTACCTGTTAACATTTTCTTCACTTGCTTTATCATTTGCACTCACTCTCACACTTTTTTTTTCCATAGAGTAAGTTATGTAGGTCATGGTCCTTTACCTTTGAATTCAATGTATACTTTCTAAGAATAGGGATGTTTTCTTACATAAAACACAGTACAGTTATCAACTTCAGTAAATTTGACATTAATAAAATAAACTCTTCATTTTCCAGTTATACTGATTGACCCAAAAACGTTCTTTATAGTATTTTTTCCTCCTTTACTACAGGATCTAATTTAATTTAGCGTTAGGTACTGCCACTAGTTGTCATGTCTCTTTAGTCTCCTTTGATCTGGATCAGTTCCACAGCCTTTCTTTGTCTTTTATAACATTGTTTTTAAAAAATACTACATAAATTATATTGTCTTCTGAGGATATTACATCTGGAGGTAAAGAATCATTCTTTCTACTTCTTTTTAAATGATGTTACTTTTGATCACCCAGTCTAGGTAGTTATCTGGTTTTTCTACTGTATAGTGTTTGTTCTCTTGCAAATAATAAATAGTATGAGGATGGGAAATACTTTTGGACCATGCAAATATTGTGCTCCTTTTCAGAATTTCCCCCTAGATTTAGCATCCATTGATAATTCTTGCCTTTATTCTGATGGTTACAAAATGATGATTTTCCATTTCCAGCATTCCTTTCACATTTACTGTGTGGTATTCTTTGAGCAAGAGTTCTCCTTCCTTAGCTATTTGTCATTTTATTATCAGTTTGGAGTCATGGATTATTTCCCCATTCCAGCACAAATTTATAATTCATCCAATTATTTTGGTGCTCAGATTGACCTAGATTAAGCCAGTGGAAATCTTTTTCAAGCTGGCCTCTGTGTCATATACCTTTTTTATTTTTTTTTTTTTAAGAATTTTTTTTTTTTTTATTTAAGATTTTACTTATCCATTTGACAGAGAGAGAGAGCGAGAGCAGGAACACAAGCAGCAGGAGTGGGAGAGGGAGAAGCAGGCTTCCCCCCGAAAGGAGGGAGCCCGGTGTGGGACTCGATTGCCAGGACCCTGGGATCATGACCTGAGCTGAAGGCAGACGCTTAACGACTGAGCCACCCAGGCGCCCAGTCATATGCCTTTTTTAAAAAGCGATTTATTACTTTCTGGCACAACAGAAATGATTTTTTTTTTAGGCTTTACTTTGCACTAAAGATGATAACTGTAAGGACTAATTTGTTCAGGTATCTTGGTCAAGATGAGAGAGATTGGGAATTTTGCTGAACAACAAAATTCAAATGAATTCATTAAATCTGAAACATTTGATATCTTTTTATGTATAGAATTGTTTATTTCTGAATTCAGGGAGTTAAAAAAAAAAGTGCCTTATACTTAACCTATACTTTTGTGATTCTGAGATTATACATGATATGTAGGGCTGATCATAAGTACTTTAATAAGCAAATAGTTTGAGAATTTAAAATGATTATTTAAGCATTAAAAATTTAAGTAACATGAATCTTTAAATTATTAAAAGGATTTCCATTATATATAATTTATTTTTTTATTTTTTATTTTTTTCCATTATATATAATTTAAAAAGAATTATATGTCCATAGTAATGATTGTAAATTATGAAAACCTGGTAACGTTTGGTTATTCCTATTAATTTTAAACTATTAGAAAAGAGCAAAAGGGCGCCTGGATGGCTCAGTCGTTAAGTGTCTGCCTTCAGCTCAGGTCATGATCCCAGGGTCCTGGCATCGAGTCCCACATCGGGCTCCCTCCTTTCAGGGGGGAGCCTGCTTCTCCCCCTCCCACTCCTGCTGTTTGTGTTCCTGCTCTCGCTATCTCTGTCTCTGTCAAATAAATAAATAAAATCTTAAAAAAAAAGAAAAGAGCAAAATAATCAATGAAATAAATATAAAAGAAAAAACCATCTGATGTCTATACAAAAATTGTACTCATTTGGTGATTGAAGCTGTTTTGTTTATTGATTTCTTTTGTTTACTCTTTTGTATTTAACTTCAAATATTAAGATGTTAAGTTAGTAGAATATAAATTTTTTAATATTTTCAGTAAAGTTTTAATTTTATTGGTTTCTATGCAAAGTAACATGTACTTTTTGAAATTTTATAGTGGGAAGAAATGGATCTGGAAAAAGTAACTTTTTTTATGGTAAGTATTGTTTTTTAAATTCTAAATATGTTAAGACCTGGGTATCTTCAGGTAATTTATTTTAAAAATTGGTTTTCTAAAAAATAAAAATAAAAAATAAAAATTGGTTTTCTGAGAGGCTCCTCTGAGGGGTGCCTGGGTGGCTCAGTTGGTTAAGCATCTGACTCTTGATCTCAGCCCAGGTCTTAATCTCAGGGTTGTGAGTTCAAGCCCCTCATTGTGCTCCATGCTTGGTGTGGCGCCTACTTAGAAAAATTGGTTTTCTGAGGTTGTGTCTGCATGAAACTCAAAATACTTCTTCACACAGGGTTGTAGTTTAGTGTAGAGGATTTCAAGTATAATGATATAATGATCTGAGTTCTCTATACCTAGTGATTAATTAGGTGAAAAACTAGGCAAAACAATCTCTTAAGGTACTCTTTGCACTTTAAAAAGAGGTCTTTGAGGGCGCCTGGGTGGCTCAGTTGGTTAAGTGACTGCCTTCGGCTCAGGTCATGATCCTGGAGTTCTGGGATCAAGTCCCACATCGGGCTCCCGACTCAGCGGGGAGCCTGCTTCTCCCTCTGACCCTATCCCCTCTCATGCTGTTTCCCTCTCTCTCTCTCTCAAATAAATAAAATCTTTAAAAAATAAAAAAAATAAAAATAAAAAGAGGTCTTTGACCTGCCTACTTCGATGGGTTGTGAGAATCATGAGATAACACAAATGGAAGTGCTTTTTAAACTTGAGTGCAGTATCTAAATTTTGCAAATGCATATATATATGTATGTATATATATATAAAAATATAAATGCAGTAGAATAGCTAATACTGTTTTGGAGAATGGCTTATCTTTCTGTTTCATTTATTTATTTATTTATTTTTATTTATTTTTAAAGATTTATTTATTTATTTGAGAGAGCGAGAATGAGAGAGAGAGAGAGTACATGAGAGGGGGGAGGGTTAGAGAGAGAAGCAGGCTCCTCGCCGAGCAGGGAGCCTGATGCGGGACTCGATCCAGGGACTCCAGGATCATGACCCGAGCCGAAGGCAGCTGCTTAACCAACTGAGCCACCCAGGCGCCCTATTTATTTGTTTTTAAAGTAAGCTTTGTACCCAATCTAGGTCTTGAACTCATGACCCCAAGATCAAGAGTCACATGCTCTACTGACTGAGCCAGTCAGGCACCCCTCTGTTTCATCTTCTAGAAAAATGCTTTCTAAATCATTTTTTTTGAAAGATGGAGGGGTGTAAAAAATCACAGATTCAACAAAGACTGTTGTCAATTTGAAAATAGTTAAACAGGGGCGCCTGGGTGGCTCAGTCAGTTAAGCGTCTGCCCTTGGCTCAGGTCATGATCGTTGGGTCCTGGGATCGAGTCCTGCATCGGGCTCCCTGCTCAGCAGGGAGTCTGCTTCTCCCTCTGACCCTCATGATCTCTCTATCTCATTCTCTCTCTCAAATAAATAAATAAAATATTAAAAAAAAAAAGAAGAAAATAGTTAAATAGCTTTGAAAATTAAGTGGGGCACCTGGTGGCTCAGTCAGTTAAGCATCCAACTCTTGGTTTCAGCTCAGGTCATGATCTTGGGGTTGTGGGATCAAGCCCCCCATTGGGCTCTGCACTTAGTGCAGAGTCCACTTGAGATTCTCTCTCCCTCTCTCTCTGCCTTTCCCCACCACACTCTCATTCTCTCTCTCTCTCAAATAAATAAACAAATCTTTAAAAAATGCAATTAAGTATAATAATGCCTCTGTTAAATCCTTCGGAGAGAAAAAACATTTTAACAGTTTTGGACTATACAAGAAGCAAGTTGAAAAATATTGAACCTCTTAGTTGAGTAGTGCTTGAGGAATAGCGGGGAACTTAGTAAGTATCCCTTCTGTGCTCACAAATCCCTTCTGTGCTCACAAATCAATAGGCCTTCAGTGGTTGTAATTTGGTGATAAGAGAATGGGATTGGAGTAGAAGTACTTCATGATCTCCAGGGGATGAAGGCAATTTGAATCTATCCTCCCAAGGTGATTATAAAAGATAAACCACTCCACCCTTAGTGTACACATTCATACATGCACACTCAACTCTTAGAATGTCAAAGGTCTCTTGGGGGTGGACTGGAAACAGGACAGCTGAGTAGAGTTTCATTTCTAGGACAGGGTGGTCTAGTTAGGTACCCTATATGGAAGCAGGAATAGTTTCTTACAGCAGATAAGGGCAGTGCAAGCATTGCAGTAGAAGGTGGGAATCTGAAATAATGTCCCTGTATTTCCCACTTAGTTCAATTTCTTTTGACAAAAAGTATCCAGTTAAGGATATTCTAGGGATATATTCTATTTTGTTAATAAATATTTTGATATATATTATTTATATCTGGTGGGTACAAACAAAGTGTTAACCACTCAGTGTATACTTTGATCAAGAGGTAGACTTTAGTTTGCATGTCTCTTTTTGTTACCTCAGTGTTCTCTTTTTCTTCCCTTAAATGTTTCAGTGGAAACTTCTTAGTATTTTTCTTATCATTTCCAAGCTAATTAGTCTGAAATACATGCAAATCTTCTGCATAGATGGAATAGATAATCTACTTTTTCTGCCTTGTTCATTACCTGGTAGAAAGTATGGGGAGTTATAAATAAGGCATAGATATTTTTTTGGACTGTACTAATAGTTACGTTTTTGTATTTTTAGCAATTCAGTTTGTTCTTAGTGATGAGTTCAGTCATCTTCGTCCGGAACAGCGATTGGCTTTGTTGCATGTGAGTGAAATTGCTTTGAGAGGTTACTGATACTTTGTATTTTTTAAACTACCCTGTTGATTCTGGTAAATAAAATCATTTGTTCAGGCTTCAGATCTTTTGTAAACATGATACAGTCTCTCTTAAGTGTATTAATTCTGCTGTGGAGTTTAGCCTCCTATATTATGCATGACAAAGGCCTAATTTTTATATAATGGTAAGAAAATTGCAGGATTTTTCTATAGATGGGTATGTCTTCCATATAAATTCTTTATTAAGAGTATGGTCTGGTAATGCTCAGAAGCAGGTTTGCTGAGGAGAAAAAAAGAGTTTGAGGTTGGGAATTAGGAATTTTGAGACTTAGAACCAGAAGTTAATTGGGAGTATAGGGAAGCAACAATTGCAAACTAAACAACATACTTGTTTTATTTCTGGCCGTATTTGTAAGTCAAATGGTAACAGCATTTTCCAATATGAAAGGTAAGTGTATTTATAGTAAATAAAATTGTTAGAATTTTTCATTGAATAATTATGAATAATGAACTAAAGAAATTTAAGGATAAAAAATTATAAAAGGCTATAATAAAATGATAAGATTTCTTTTCGGTTTGAATGTGGCTTATAATTAGTTTTAAGACCAGAAAGTGAAATTCCCTAGTATATCTCAATAGAGTATCTCACAGGTACTAGGGAGGTGTTTTGGTTATTTTTGTTTTTTTAACCATTATCTTTTATTTTACTCTCTTAAACTTGAATTTTTAGCCCAGTAATCAGAACTGGTTACCTGTAGATGAACTTTTTTTTTAGGTTTCTAAGATTGACATTGAAAGAATAGCCTCTTTAAGTATCATTCTTTATTGTGTTGAATCACTATGTAGTAACAGTTTCTAAACTCTGGAAATTCTCCGGACTTGGTATAGCAGTAGCTGGGTCATAAGTTGGTCTATATGTGACACATGTTAAATGTGTGTCTTGTCATAGCAGATTTAAGATTATGTAGCATATTGCAAATTGTTTAAAAAAGCTGAGTTCCAGTAATTATATAATTTGTTAGGGTTCCTTTCCAGCATTAAATGAGTCTATAAGAGAAAAGCCTCAAGTATTACAGGTATTAGCAAATAGGTAGAATTAGGTGTGCCTGGGGTCTTAGGTTCTAATAAAGTGGTCTTCAGAACAAGACCTAAATACATCTGACTTTGATATCTCTTGAATAGTTCTCATGTTTTTAGTTAGAATCTAAAGCCATTTGGTTGAAAAGTATTGTTATCCTAAGCCAGTGTCTTTGCTCTTTTGACAAGAAGGATATATACTAGTCTGATAGAAATTTTTCTCCATTAAATTAGGTTTGTTACCATGCACTAAATTTTAAAGGTATTTAAAGGAAAAAAAAAAAAAAGATAAAGAATGTGAAAATACCAGTTAAATGATGTTTATTTTTTGCATGTTTTAGGAGGGTACTGGTCCTCGTGTCATTTCTGCTTTTGTGGAGATTATTTTTGATAATTCAGACAACCGGTTGCCAGTGAGTAATGGCTTTTTTCCCCAGTAATAAGGTTGAGAATTTTATTGATGCAGCTGATTTTCTTCCAAGCTTTGAAACATTTACAACTGTACTTAAGGTCTTATAATTTAGTTTTTGCTAAAATAGCTATACAGTTTACATATTAATTTTGTCTTAAAATTATAATGAACATTCTAGTAAACAGATGGGGGTGTGTAAGCTGTTGTGAAAAAGTGTCTGTCTTAAGAATTGATATTCATAGCATATCTTTAGTGAGAATTGAAGTTTAAAAATAATTGTTATGGTTAGGGACTATAGAATGACCTTATTAACTAAAAAGTTTCCCACTTTTACTGTGAAATTAATTTTAGGCTTTTACATTTTTTCTTAGATTGATAAAGAAGAAGTTTCACTTAGAAGAGTTATTGGTGCCAAAAAGGATCAGTATTTCCTAGACAAGAAAATGGTCACGTAAGCATTTGCTTTACATTTTAATTTCTTTACAAAAGAGTGAAAGTACTTTACTTAGCTCATTATATGGGTTTTATATATACCTTGTGTTCAACAAACCAGTATTTAGAGCATTAACATAAGAAAAAGGATTCTCGGGGCACCTGGGTGGCTCTGTTGGTTGGGCATCTGCCTTTGGCTCAGATCATGATCCCAAGAGGCTGGGATCGAGCCACGCATTGGGCTCTCTGCTCAGTGGGGTGCCTGCTTCTCCCTCTTGCTCTGCCTGCTTGTGTGTGCGTGCTCTCTCTCTCTCGCTCGCTCTCTGTCAAATAGCTAATATCTTTTTGGGGGAAAAAAAAAATCAGGATTCTCTGAGGCTGATATAATAGATGGTTTAATGACTATAGTCCCTCATGCTTAACCCAGGAGTCAGCCTTCATTTTTTTGCTTATTGGGTTATTTATCTGAAAAAATTTTTTCAATGTTTATTAACAGGAAAAATGATGTGATGAATCTCCTTGAAAGTGCTGGTTTTTCTCGAAGCAATCCTTATTATATTGTAAAACAAGGAAAGGTAAAAAAATTGTATGTCCTTTTTTTATAGAATTTGTTTTCTGAGTATATTCCCTTGAATGATGAACTTGGTTTATTGTTTTTAGTGGTTAAGTTGAAGCAAAAATGGACCTTACTGTCTTTTGTTTTCATTGATTTATTTTGTATTGATAGTATTACCTTTTATGTGGCCATAAAGTACAAAGTAGATCTATTGTGTAGTGGGATAGAATCATTTCTGCAGTTGGTGGATTTTGTCTTCTTGATGGCCTATATCACTTAATAAGATGTCCTGTACTGGAAGACGTTTTTGGTTTGTGAAAGTCACAACGATCGTATTTAAGAATAGTATAGAGGGGTGCCTGGGTGGCTCAGCTGGCTAAGCGTCCGACTCTTGATGTCAGCTCAGGTCTTGATCTCAGGGTTGTGAGTTCAAGCCCTGCGTTGGGCTCCACGCTGGGCATGAAGCCTAACTTAAAAAAAAAAATACTATAGAAATTCTATAAAAATAACATTTGAAAAAAATTACTTCCTAGGGGCGCCTGGGTGGCTCAGTCATTAAGTGTCTGCCTTAGGCTCAGGTCGTGATCCCGGTGTCCTGGGATCGAGCCCCGCATCAGGCTCCCTGCTCCGCGGGAAGCCTGCTTCTCCCTCTCTCACTCCCCCTGCTTGTGTTCCCTCTCTCACTGTGTCTCTCTCTGTCAAATAAATAAATAAAATCTTTAAAAAAAAAAATTTACTTCCTAAAATTAATGCTTTGTTACTTAATATATCACACAGCTAAAATAGTTAGAAAGCTTACATTGCCAGAAATCTGCCATAATGCCACATATTATTTTTTCTTGTAGAGATTATATTTTCTATAGTTTTTAGTAGTTACATACTTTTACTGTTTCTTCATATACTTTAAACTATATCTAAGATAATTTCTTTTTTTAGAACATAGCCTGCAGTCTTCTCATAGTTTGTTGTAGTGTTTTTTTTTGGACTAGGGGAAAGTTCTTTTTAAATGTCCACTTATTTCATATTGGAGGATTTTTAGATATGTGTTGGAAAGGTAGCATCCAGGAGAAGTGATTAGGAAGAGTATGGTGTTTTGCATTTGGGAAATGCAGAACAAGTTTTTGAAAAGACCAGCTTTATAAGCAAGGAATTTCTTTAAAAGGAGGCTGATTATGAAAGACTATTTATCTGAGTCTTCCCTACGCACATACAACATAGGCCCTTATACTTCATTTCAGTTTCTACTTATATGTCATTTCATATAAGCCATTCAGGAAGTTACCTCAACTAAAAGAGCATTGCCTTTACTCCAGCCCTACATGTTTTCTCTATTCTCTGTTTTTCCTAACAGTTAGACTGTACTGGTATATGTTTATTTCCTGTTGTCTTCCACTTAAAATGTAAGTTCCAGGAGGGAAAGACCTTTTCTGTTTGTTCATTGCTCCTTTCCCAGTGCCCAGCAGAGTGGCATAATGTTGTAAGCATTTGTTAAATATTTTTTAAGTGAATACATTGAATGACCATATTTGGGGTAACCAGGGATAAGGATCTGACGGAGGGGGTCCACCTGGGTGGCTTAGTCAGTTGAGTAGCCGACTCTTAATTTCAGCTTGGGTCATGATCTCCAGATCCTGAGATCAGGCCCTGCGTCAGACTCCATGTTCGCTGGGAAGTCTGCTTGGGGATTCTCTCTCTACCTCTTCCCTGGCCCCTCCCCACACTTGAGTGTGCGTGCACACTCTCTCATTCTCTCTCTCTCTCGAATGAATCTTTAAAAAAAAAAAAAAAGGATCTGAAGAGGGATTCTTTGATTTATATGCTTTTGATAGACCATACTGTCTTAGTTCAGAGCTGGTTCTCTTTTTATGTGAAAGTGAGAGTAACTCACTTCACTTTTTTAATGCAGTGAAAGCATTTTTTGCCTTTAATGATTAGTTTTATTTTTATGAATATGGTAAACTCATGCTTGTTGTTTAAAGTTGCATGACACTAGTTTGTACCACTTTCTGTGGTTTTTTGGCCATATATATTTTTTCAAGATTTTATTTATTTATTTTAGAGAGTATGCGAGCAGGGAAAGGGGCAGAGGGAGAGAGAGAATCTCAAGCAGACTCTGCCCAGCGTGGATCCCGATGTGGGGCTCCATCACATGCTTTTGAG
The DNA here is from genome assembly GCF_054177405.1 of Leptonychotes weddellii. Taxonomy (NCBI): domain Eukaryota; kingdom Metazoa; phylum Chordata; class Mammalia; order Carnivora; family Phocidae; genus Leptonychotes; species Leptonychotes weddellii. The sequence continues at coordinate 17,746,981 of NC_138374.1, read as the reverse complement.
AGCACGACCTGAGCCAAAACCAAGAGTTGGACACTTAACTGACTGAGCCACCTGGGTGCCCTGCCATATATTTTTAAGATTTTAAAGATGCTTTTGCTTATTTTATTTAATGGTCACTACCCCTGTTAGTTATTTTTATCTGTCTCTATTTAAAGCATACCATTTTTGGGGTACCTGGATGGCTCAGTCAGTAGAGCATGTGACTCTTGGGGTTGTAAGTTTAAGTCCCGTATTGGGTGTAGAGTTTACTTAAAAAGTAATAATAATGCATACCATTTTTGTTATATATATATATATTTATTTATTTATTTATTAAGATTCTGTTTTAGAGAGAGTGCACACAAGTGGGGGCAGGGACAGAGGGAGAGAATCTCAAGCGGACTCTGCACTGAGCACGAGACGGACTCAGGGCTTGATCTCACAACCCTGAGATCATGACCTGAGCTAAAACCAAGGGTTGGACGCTCAAGCAACTGAGCCACCCAGGTGCCCCTGTTACATTTTTAATAGTATCATTATAGCTTTTTAAAAATATAGAGTGATAGTTTCTGCCTTGTAAAAATACTTTGCTCTTTCCAAGTGGAGTTCATCTTTTATACAACTTACAGTGTTGACTGAGAAAAAGTGTGGTGATGGGATGTTTGTTTTTAGAGTTTTATTCATAAATTAGATTGATGAATGTATCAATTCCATTTGGATTTTCATTTGATAAATTTCATTTAAATAAAGGACATATAGGTGTGTAGGTATATGCACTGCACAAATTACATTCTTGACGTGATACTCAAAACTTAGCATGTGAAAACTCTTTCAAGGTAGAGTTCTTAAAGAGCAATCTGTAGCTACGTAATAATTATTTTTCTGAAATTTGTAGATTAACCAGATGGCCACAGCACCAGATTCTCAGAGACTAAAACTATTAAGAGAAGTAGCTGGTACTAGAGTATATGATGAACGAAAAGAAGAAAGCATATCTTTAATGAAAGAAACAGGTAAAGAAGTGTGATTCTGCCATATTTTATGAATTACTTTTTCATTGTGTTATTATAGTTGAAAGGGCTTCTGTCTTTTCTCACCAGTATACTGTTTGGTAATTGGCCTATGTACTGAATGGAGAGAAAATTAGTTTGTGACATTTTAAGTTTTGAGATTTCAAATTTCTCTCTTTAAATAAAGAATTGCTGTTAGATAATAATGCCTTTGTAGGTCAACTATTTTGTGCCTCCACTGTCCTCATTGTTAGTGAGGATAACAGAATTGGATGCAGTCCTCAAAAAAAATTGCTGGGAGTGTCAGCTGGCATTAGGTTTTAAGTTGTTCAGGAGCAAGTAAATGGAAAACTTTGAATCTTCTTTAGTACATGTATTTATGGAAACCCTACTTTGCTTTTCAAGTTCTGTGTTCTGTCATGTCTTAAGAGTCAGACAGTCTTGAGTTCAAAATCTGACTAATAACTAATAATTAACTGACACTGTGACTTGATCTCTCTGGTCTAAAACCTCTCCATCTGTAAAATTCTTTTTCATAGTTTATGGTGGTGAGTAGAGGAGCAGAGTAGCACCATGATTGGAATATAGTGGGTGTTCAATGTATGGAAGTTATAGATAATGCTATTACTATAAAAGTTGAAAATCAGTGACATCAGTGATATTAGTAGGGTTTTTTAAAATATTGTGGGAAGGCACAGTTGCCTTTAAAGGAAGTTTAAACTGAGGCCCTTAACCACATGTAATAAAAGAATTAGGAAACACTGGTTCAAAAAGATACATGCACCCATACGTTTATTACAGCATTACTTAACAGTAGCCAAGAGGTAGAAGCAACCTAGCTGTCCATCAATAGACGAGTGGATAAAGAAGTTGTGGTATATGCATACAATGGAGTATTACCTAGCCACTTTTTAAAAAATGAGATCTTGCCATTTGTGACAACATGGATGAACCTAGAGGGTATTATGCTGATGAAATAAGTCAGAGAAAAGCAAATACATGATTTCACTAATATTTGGAATCTAAAAAAAAACCAAGCAAACAAAACAGACTCATAAATACAGAGAACCACCTGGTGGTTGCCAGGGTGGTGGTGCAGGGGGAAGATGGGTAAAATAGGTAAAAGGGATTAAGAGGAAAAACTTTCAGGTATAAAGTAAGTCACAGAGATGAAAAGTACAGTATAGGGAATATAGCCCATGATATTGTAATAACATTGTGTGGTGAAAGATGGTAACTACACTTACAGTGAGCATTGTATAATGTATCGAATTATGGAATCACTGTGCTGTGTACCTGAAACTGATATAACATTATATATGAACTAAAATAATAAAAACTTAAAAAGTGTCACCATGTGTAACGTTCTCTGATGCTTTTCATAATAAAGCATTTTGTCATTTTAGTATCTTAGATGATTTGGTTACCACATACTATTCTATAATGCTGTAGTTCTTAAGATTAATTTTAACTCACGGTATATTTGAGAATAGATACTATTTACATAAAAATTTTATTCAACTCCTTCACCCCTCTCTCATTTCTTTTTAAGAGGGCAAACGGGAAAAAATCAATGAGTTGTTAAAATACATTGAAGAGAGATTACATACCTTAGAGGAAGAAAAGGAAGAACTAGCTCAGTATCAAAAGTGGGATAAAATGAGACGAGCCCTGGAATATACCATTTACAACCAGGAACTTAACGAGACTCGTGCTAAACTTGATGAGGTAAAAGAATTTTGTTATTTAAATTCAGAGTGATTTAATTCAATGACTAGGTTAAGCTCATTCTATATTTATACTTTTCAGGGATTCTTAAATAGAAACTTAAAAAAAATTTTAAACCTCTTGGGCGCCTGGGTGGCTCAGTCGTTAAGCGTCTGCCTTCGGCTCAGGTCGTGATCCCAGGGTCCTGGGCTCGAGCCCCACATAGGGCTCCCTGCTCAGCGGGAAGCCTGCTTCTCCCTCGCCCACTCCGCCTGCTTGTGTTCCTGCTCTTGCTATCTCTCTCTCTGTGTCTAAATAAATAAATAAATAAATAAAAATTTAAACCTCTTAATGAAATCATTGGTCAGTAAATTTGTTCTTTCAGTTTATTCCAAGGAAAATGCCTAGACCTGTATCGTCCTTGCTATAGTTTTATCTGAAATGTCATCAGGTGGTGGTGCAAGGCAAACCAAAATGAGGGAAGCCACCTTTAAAAGCTTCATGAAGGGGTGCCTGGCTGGCTCAGTCAGTGGAGCATGGGACTCTTGATATCGGGGTTATGAGTTCAAGCCCCATGTTGGGGGTGGAGTTTACTTAATAATAAAAAACTTCATGAATTTTTTTCTTGGTTTTTTAGTAATACTTAAAACTAAAGGAGCTTTTTACTTTAAAACCACTAAAAATTAAAAAAAACTTCAGGTGAATGATTTTGTTTTAGCAGATATTTTACAGTTTTACTACATGTTATGAAGTATTAAACAAAATACAAAATGAGTTAGAAATTACAGCTTTTTGTTCCCCCCAGCTTTCTGCTAAGCGAGAGACTAGTGGAGAAAAATCCAGACAATTAAGAGATGCCCAGCAGGATGCAAGAGATAAGATGGAGGTAAGATTATAAACTAGGCTTGGGTTAACTTACATTTTTTGAGCACAGTAAATCCTTTTGTACCAGAATTAGGGAATGGTAACTTCAAATGCATGTCTTGGGATTGAGTATTGGAAAGACAGAATAGTACTGAAAGTGTAAATGAAGGAAAAAGGAACAGAACTAATGGTGTAAAAACTCTGCTTTTATACTTCTAATTGTCTGACTCATTTCTATTTCATACTTTTTGACTAGGATATTGAGCGTCAAGTTAGAGAACTGAAAACAAAAATTTCAGCTATGAAAGAAGAAAAGGAGCAGCTCAGCGCTGAAAGACAAGAGCAAATTAAGCAGAGGACTAAGTTAGAGCTTAAAGCCAAGGATTTACAAGATGAATTGGCAGGCAATAGTGAACAAAGGGTAAGTTAAAATGCTAAAAATGAAAGACGTAAGTGTTCAGTTGAATAGGAATTACAGAAGACCATCCTTTCTGTGACGGGGGTGCATGCTTAAATTTTTGTAGAAGATCTGGCACATTAAAATAATTTTCACTTAAGTAGCAACTCAGTACTGTCTCCTTGTTTCTTTTATTTAAAAATTAGTTTTGTGTTGCAGGATCAGTTTATGCTAAACTTAAACAAATTTTTAAGGTTGCATTTTTACTTATCCTGCTTTATTTACAGAAACGCTTATTAAAAGAGAGGCAGAAGCTGCTTGAAAAAATAGAAGAAAAGCAGAAAGAACTGGCAGAAACAGAACCTAAATTCAACAGTGTGAAAGAAAAAGAAGAGCGAGGAATTGCTAGGTCTGGGATTTCTTTCACCAATACTTCTACCTTCTACATAGTTCCTCTGTGAAAGCTAAATAGTTATGAGTTAAGAAGACACAGTAAGGGCAAAAGTTAAATCCAATTTCAAAGTAATAGCCTGTGTTAAACAGCTACTGTGGGCCAAGCGTTATTGTATACATATCACGTACATTTTTTTCACTTAGAAGCCCTAAGAGATTCACAGTATCCTCACTGTAAGTTCAGACTTGAGGCTCTGGGAGGTTAAATAACTTGCCTAAGATAAATAACTTGCCTAGATGTTGTTGGGCTTTTAAAAACATGGATGATGGTTTGTTTTTTTGTTTTTTACCCACATGACATCTTACTCTGTTTCATCCTATTTCCTTTTTTTATTGCTGTTTTAGCATCTAGACATTTTAGTATCTATATGTAGATTGAACATGCCAACTTTTGCTGATTTCATGGTTTAGTGCATTATTATGTTTTTATGCCACCAGTATTTTTTTTAGTGAATTCTTTATTTCCTTTGCCCCTTTTTTTCTGATTTTTTTCTTATTGTTTGATAAGGTTGTCTGTAATCTGTATTTGTTTTAGTATTCTGTGTATTGTAAATATTTTCTTTGTCTTTCTCTTGCCTTTTAACGTTGATAGTCTTTTATTATAAGGAATTAGAAATGTTTATATAGTTAAATAGAGTTTGAAAATTCCTGAGATAGGATATTAGAATTGTCTCTAGCTTTACTGACTAACCCAGAACTGGAGTAAAGACATTGCCCAAAATCCTTAGGATATGGGCTGTTTCACATGACTTTTAACTGTGACTTTTCAAAATGAAATTTATATAGTATTAGCCCAAGGAGCTCTATTAGATACCAGTTGCTTTCTATATTTTTTTACGGAATTTTGAAAATGACTGTTATCTCTGTGTTCTTGACATATCGATTGTAGTTAAACTTGCTTATTTTCTCCTTTTTAATCCATTCTTTTCTTCTGTCTTATATAGATTGGCCCAAGCTACCCAGGAAAGAACAGATCTTTATGCAAAGCAGGGTCGAGGAAGCCAGTTTACATCAAAGGAAGAAAGGGATAAATGGATTAAAAAGGAACTCAAGTCTTTAGATCAGGCTATTAATGACAAGAAAAGACAGATTGCTGCTATCCATAAGGATTTGGAGGACACTGAGGCAAATAAAGAGAAAAACCTGGAGCAGTATAATGTAAGAACTTTTATAGCTGCTTTGTGAAAATTTTTCAGAAGACATGTACATTTTACCTATTTCTTTAAGTTTTATTTTTTTTTTATTTTTTTATTTTTTTTATAGCATCTTTTTTTTTTTTATTCTTATGTTAATCCCCATAAATTACATCATTAGTTCTAGATGAAGTGTTCCATGATTCATTGTTCGTGCACAACACCCAGTGCTCCATGCAGAACGTGCCCTCCTCAATACCCACCACCAGGCCAACCCATCCTCCCACCCCCCTCTTTAAGTTTTATTTTTGAACAGTACACTGCTACTCTTAAAATATATGAAACAGGTACTTATTTAGAAAAGACCAGCACAATTTAATATTTATATACATAATATTTACACATATACATTAATATTTATATGGTAGTTTTCCTTTTCAAGGAAGATTTTTTCCATATCTGTGAGTGTTCATGTAGATTGAGTATATTTTAAAATATATTTTTATGAATTGGTAGAATGTTCCTGAACTACCCTTAATTTTAATGTGATAAACAAGTCTAAAATATAATTTCAGAGTAACTAATTTAATTTTTTTTCCATTTTTACAGTCTTTTACAATTCTCTGTCAATTTAATAACTTACTGCAGAATATATTTTTTGTTGGTTAAGGCAGTGGTGATTTTATAAGATTTTCTAAATGAATAAAACATTATGTACTGTGCATGTTTAGTAGCATTTCCTTAAAAATTGAAGTAGAAGATAAAATCACTTCCAGAATAAGAAAGATCTCGTTATTTAAAATGAGAAAGGGGGAAAATGCTTTGTGAAGTGTTACGTGTGGCTGTATATAAGATGATAGAAGTGATGAGAAGGGATTATGTAGGACAAGTGTAGGGTGAGGAAGTTATATATGTACCTACACAGAGGAATCCTCTTACCTCATGAGATCTGTACCAGTTGGTTACTGGTTTATATCAAAGTCACTAAATGCATAAAATCTTCATATATGTATGTGTGTATATTAAATTTTATATGTAATAGTATTTGTGTTTATACACATGTAAACATACATATATTTATATATATCGTAAGTATTTTGCTTAAAAAGAAAAATGTTTGCTCATGTACCAGTCTTTTTTTAAGACCATTTTTTAGAGTAGTTTTGGGTTCATAGCAAAATTGGGAGGAAGGTACAGAGGTTTCCCATATGCCTCCTACCACCACAAATGCATAGGCTCCCCCATTATCAACATCCCCCCACCAGAGTACATACCAGTCTTTTCATGTAGAGCCCAAGATGTTTCTTTTGAGTATAAGTAGTGATTGGGAGTTCTCAGGAGACTATTTTGTTAGGAGCCACATATATAAATACAATTCTCCTTAAAGCTGGATGAAAACAGAATTCAGGATTCAGTCTAGGATCATGTATTGCATTTAGTTGTCATATTTCTGTTATCTTGTAATCTGGACCAGTTTTCTAGTCTTTAACTTTGTGGTTTGACATTTTGAATTATGATTTTTTATTATAAAATACATATTACTATATGTGTTTATGTATTATGTTATTTTTCGATCTTTTAGAGTTGATTTCCCCATTTAATTCAATTTTTAGTGTGTCACCATTGAGTGTATCCAGAACTAAATCAAGTTTTTAAAGAAACAGCTCTTTTCTTTGTCTTCATATTCTGTTTAATATTTAATGTAATCACAGCATAAATGAAAACATAGTGGGGAGCAAACCCAACTGGCTCTGTAATCATAAATAACTGGTAGAAAAGTGACCAGGAGTAATAGACAGTAGCCTCATAGCCTCTAGAGTCCAGTGTGCTTTGGTCAGGATATTTTATGGAGGGAGTGGAAAACACAGGTTGATCCCAGGTGGTTATTTGGAAATTAATATAGTTTCAGCTGTGATAGCTACATGTCCTTTCCTAAAAGAAAGAAAATGTGTTTGTCATGAGTTCATGGAAACAACCTCAACAAATGCTCTTTTTGAAACAGCCTGGTGAAGAGCCAAGATTTTTCAGTAGTTTTTATTCATTCTTTCTCAAGCTTGAACTTCATTATATTTGCAGTATTTCAGCTACACCTTCCACTGGTGAAGTCTGTCCTTTATACTGGATAGAGATGATTTTATAGTGCTGACTGAATTATGTAGAATGGCCTTTTGCTTCTTAGTATAATTCTCAATCTATCGTATGTGTGTGAGGGAGTGGTGTGAAAACTATTGAGCAGTATTTTGAGATTGGTGTGAATGTATTGTTTTCTTCTAAAATTCTAGTAGAAAGGTTTAGATCATTAGTGAGTAAATTCTATTTTAGCAGTATTTTATAGAGTAATTCATTTTATGGTTTATGTTTTCTCTTGATGTGTTCTTTTGCCTAAAGGCATTTTTAAAAAGTTAGAATTGAATTTTTTGATAGCTTTATTAAGGTACAGTTGACATAACGATAAATTGCGTGTGTTTAAAATGTATCATTTGATAAGTTTTGACATATGAGTGCATCTGTGAAATCATGACCACGCTTAAGATAACAAGCCTGTTCATCACCCCAAAATGTTTCCCCTTCCTTCTTTCCCTAGCAACTACTGATCTTGCTCTTACTATGGACTAGTTTGCATGAAATTGTATTTTAAGTTTAAATTATTTTTATTTCCATAGAAACTGGATCAGGATCTTAATGAAGTCAAAGCTCGAGTAGAAGAACTGGACAGAAAATACTACGAAGTAAAAAATAAGAAAGATGAATTACAAAGTGAAAGAAAGTTAGTATAGACTAAAATATGCCTTAATTTTTTTTTTTTTTTTTTTTTTAAGATTTATTTATTTGACAGAGAGAGACACAGCGAGAGAGGGAACACAAGCAGGGGGAGTGGGAGAGGGAGAAGCAGGCTTCCCGTGGAGCAGGGAGCCCGATGCGGGGCTCAGTCCCGGGACCCTGGGATCATGACCTGAGCCAAAGGCAGATGCTTAATGACTGAGCCAGCAGGTGTCCCGATGCCTTAATTTTTTTTGAGTAACACTAATTACTAGCTGTTAAATGGTCTTTAAGTTATAAATGAGCTAGGGGTACCTGGCTGGCTCAGTTGGTGGAGCATATGCAACTCTTGATCTTGGGGTTGTGAGTTCAAGCCCCACTTTGGGTGTAGAAATTACTTGAAGAAAATCTTGGGGCTCCTGGATGGCTCAGTCGGTTAAGCGTTTGCCTTTGGCTCAGGTCATGATCTTGGTATCCTGGGATCGAGCCCCGAGCTGGGCTTCCTGCTCAACGGGGAGGTCTGCTTCACCTCCCCCAGACGTGCGCATGCTTGCTCACTCTCTCAAATAAATCTTTTTAAAAATCTTAAAAAGTTGTAAATAAACTATTCAAATTTGATATTTTTTTCAGTATTTTATCCTAAACTATATACTGTTGGTGCATCTTAATGCTTTTAAAATTAAAGACAGTCTAATTTTTATTGATTAGTTACTTGTGGAGAGAGGAGAATGCAGAACAGCAAGCACTCGCTGCTAAAAGAGAAGATCTTGAAAAGAAACAGCAACTTCTTAGAGCAGCAACAGGAAAGGTGAGCAGGTTCTTTTCATTACTTCAGTTTACATTGAGCCAGTTATTACACAAGAATTTGTTAGTTTTCAAGCTGTAAGTCCTTGGTTTCAGGTGATAAATAAGAGTGTAAATCACTTGTCCTATAAATTTGAAATGATGGGTCTTGTTTAAGCAGCGTTACTACAACCCATGCATTAATGGTAACACTTGATTTTTAGATGAAGAGTCCCATTTTTAATGTTAGTGTCAGAACAGAACCCATAATAAAGTGTTTCATGTAATAGGCATTTTTCAAGGGGGTGATGTGGCATTGGGGAGGATGTTTAGTTTAATCTCTGAAGTATTTTTTAATGTATAAAGTAATGGATTTGTTTCTTACCAGCAGGAGTGCCACTAGAAATATTATTTTAATATTTTTCATCTCTGACAATTTAACAGGCTATTTTAAATGGAATAGACAGCATAAACAAAGTACTGGACCACTTTCGTAGGAAAGGAATAAACCAGCATGTTCAAAATGGCTATCACGGCATTGTGATGAATAACTTCGAATGTGAGCCTGCTTTCTACACATGCGTGGAAGTCACTGCTGGCAACAGGTAAAGTTTTTGTTTGATATTTTGAATTTTTGAAGGAAAGAAGGAATAAGAATAAGCTTTTTGGAATTTTAGTATAATCTGTCTCCCATTAGCTTCTTTTATCCTAGTTGCTTATTTAATTTTTTAAAGATGTTCATGTTAAGTATTCCTAACTGTAGAAGCTAGAACTATCCCTTTTAGGGCTTCCTCTCCTTCTCCTCATTGGAATTTTCTAAGTAGTTTCCCTCCCACCCTACCTCAGTACAAATTGGGTTGCATAGAAAAAAAAGTGAATTGTTTGCCTAAATGTTTATAGCACTTTAAAGTCTAGCAATAAAGATGTGTCTTGTTTTGTTTACATGCAGGTTATTTTATCATATTGTTGATTCAGATGAAGTCAGCACAAAGATTTTGATGGAGTTTAATAAAATGAATCTTCCTGGAGAGGTCACTTTTCTTCCTCTTAACAAGTTAGATGTCAGGGATACTGCCTATCCTGAAACCAATGTGAGTTGGTGTGTGTGAAAGTCTGTCTTTCTTTCAATAGGTTATTTCTTCTTGTGGTTAGCACATGCTAGTGCACGGTACTGTACGTTAGGATTCACTGGTCTGTGAGATAAACATGCTTCTGTTACAGCATAGTCACTACTGGGTAGGGATGGGAAGGGAGACAGGTCACAGGCGACACATGAAACAAATCACTGCAAATGTGTAAAGTGTTAAAATACATAAGTACAGGATACTTTGAGAGATTATCCCAGGGTGACAAAATTAAGGAGAAGAAATCCCTAAGGAACTGTCATTTGAAGTAAATTTTTTTTAAGTTTTTTGAATGTACTTTTTAAATGGCTTATAAATTAAATAAAAATGTTTAGTAAGATAATAGGCCCTGAAAACAATGTTGCTTTTGTTACTTGCTGGTATACATTTAAATGGATTAAGAATATTCCTCAGACAGTGTTCTTGAGAAAAATGTAATTGCTTTGAGGCGTTTGGTTTCAGAATGTTGATGGTATTAGCAACTATTTTACTATCCTAGTCTAAGGTTAGAGCTGAAACTCTGTGATAATGGTAACAATTTAAGTGGAACAGTGAGAATCTTTTTTTTTTTTTAAGATTTTATTTATTAGCACGAGAGGGAGGAGGGGCAAAGGGAGAAGGAGACACAGACTCCCCCCGCCCCGAGCAGGGAACCCCACGTGGAGCTTGATCCCAGGACCCCTGGATCATGACCTGAGCCGAAGGCAGATCCTTAACCAACTGAGCCACCCAGGTGCTCCTGGTACAGTGAGAATCTTAAAAGCTGCTTTAAAGGGTCCACCTTTTTCTTCTTTTAAATCTATAAATTATCCTTGAAGTTTTGGGGAGGAAAATGTAATCACAGATGTGATGCTGTGAATGAAGCAAGACTCAAGAATGCATGTAGTGGGGCGCCTGGGTGGCTCAGTTGGTTAAGTGACTGCCTTCAGCTCAGGTCATGATCCTGGCTGGAGTCCCAGGATCGAGTCCCACATCAGGCTCCCTGCTCAGCAGGGAGTCTGCTTCTCCCTCTGACCCTCTCCCCTCTCATGCTCTCTCTCTCTGAAATAAATAAATAAATCTTTAAAAAAAAAAAAAAAGAATGCATATAGTATGGTTCCCTTTAAATACACAGACGGGGCACCTGGGTGGCTCAGTTGGTTAAGCGTCTTACTCTTGATTTCAGCTCAGGTCATGATCCTCATAGTCCTGAGACCGAGCCCCACGTTGGCTGAGACTGGGCTCCACGCTTAGCGGGGTGTCTGCTTGAGATTCTCTCTCTCCTCCCTCTGCCCCTCACCACTCTCCCAAAATAAGTAAATAAAAAAATCTTATAAATAAATAAAGACAAAACTAAATTTAGATGATAGAATTTGAAAGAAGTACAAGGAAATGGTTATCACAAAAGTTATGATAGTGGTCACCTCCAACAGGTAACCACTATGTGATTAGGAAAGGGGCACAGTTCTTAGTGTCAGCAGTGTTCTATTTCTTGTCCTCCATGGTAGTTACATTGGTGTTCTCTTTATAATTACTGATTTAAGCTTAACATATTTATTGCACTGTTTTAGGTTATATTTCCTAATTTGAAAATTAGAAAAATCCTTTCCTAATAGTTTAGAAGAATGTAAAAAGGGAAAATTTTATGTAAAAAATATTTTCCTGAATACCTAAGACATACATATAATGAGAACATTTTGAGGAAATAGTATTAGTTTACATTTTTTTAGCCTTTTTTAAATTTTTTAATGTTTTTATTTTTAGAAAGAGTGCAAGCCAGCAGGGGGAGCAGGAAGGTGGGAGGTGGGGGGAGAGAGAGGGAGGGGGAGAGAATCTTAAGCAGGCTCCATGCCCAGCCTGGAGCCCTACATGGGGCTTGATCTCACAACCCTGAGATCGTGACCTGATCCAAAATCAAAAGTCAGACGCTCAACTGACTGAGCCCCCCAGGCTCCCCTATTTAGCCCTTCTGTGTGACAGATGCTATCCTGTGTGTTTCACATATTATTAGTTTGTCTGATCTAGTCTAGTCTTAACAACTTTATCAGGAAAGTACTGCTACTGCAGTTCTGTAGATGAAGTAACTATTAAATGGAGAAGTTAAGCAACTTGTCCAGAGCATATATCTGATGAGTGTCAGAACTAGGATTTGAACTTGAGCTATCTGACTCCACAGCAACTAAACTCTTTGTCATTTTTCTCTGCTCTTGAAAACTTGGATGATTACATGAACATAATTTCCAAGATATTTCAGTAGAGTGATTTTTCTAACTTCTTCAGAATAAAATGAAAGCATTTGTGTTTATATTTCATAAAGATGTAATTCATAATTTTGCTAACATGTTTTAATTAACTGTGTTGTGATCTCTATCCTGACAAAATATTCATTTTTAGGATGCGATTCCTATGATAAGTAAATTGAGGTACAATCCCAGATTTGACAAAGCTTTCAAACATGTGTTTGGGAAAACACTTATTTGTCGTAGCATGGAAGTTTCAACCCAGCTAGCCCGTGCTTTTACTATGGACTGCATTACCCTGGAAGGTTTGTAATAGTAATTCTTAGCTTTGAACAGATAAATTCCATTTTAGTTTTAAAAGTATTTCAAAATTCATGTCCAGTTTTTTATCATTTTTAAATGGTTTGAGTCCAGACAGGATCCACACTTTATATTTAGTTGATGTCTCTTAAGTATAATCATTTGGTCTGTAGTAGGGATTCTTAACGTTTTTTGCACTGTGGACTCCTTTGGCTCTTTGGTAAAGCCTGTGAGCCCTTTCTCAAAATATTTTTAAGAGCATAAAATAAAATGCTTTGGATCACAAAAGAAGCCAATCATATTGACATGGTAATCACAATATTTTTTCAAATATGACATAATAATTTATTCTTAAAGGTATTCAAAAAGAAGATTTAGCAGTGGGTCTAATAAATAAAACTTTGAACTACTGATACACGTAAACAATATTTTGAGATTTGCAACAAATATAATCTGATAGAAAATAGCTGTTATTTCTCTTGGTAACAGAGTTATACAAGTACTGATAATACCACTGTGATTCTTATTTGTTATAACAGAAGGATTTGCTAAATTTCATTTTGAAGTTAGTATAATAATAAAGATGTAAATTTTTTTTCCTACCTCAGTCATGGATATCCTGAATTTTATCCATGGAGTCTAGGTTAAGAACCTTGGTATTATAAGTTCACCTACTCTCATTTTTCAATTTTTTCCTTTTCTTTATAATTTATTTGTTGATGAAAGAAGGTAACACATCCCCCCCGCTTTATCTTTATAGATAATTTTTTTGCTGTTTTGAACTACCTCTGAGAATAAGTTATAAAAATTATGATGCTTTATTTCTAAAAGTTAAGCATGTATATCTCTTAAGAGTAAGGACACTCTCCTAAGCTCCAGGTATCATTGTTACACCTAAGTAATTTAACATAACCCAGTAATACCATCATTTAAAAAGTACATTAAAATTTTCCCAGTTGTCCCAAAATATTTTTCTGTCCAGGATCCGATCAAGGATACATGCAATGTCGTCTCTTTGGATTCTTTCAATATAGGACAGCTCCTGTTCCTTCCCACCCTCAGGAAATTGACTTTCTCATAGAATGTCCCATTTTCTGGATTTGTCCTACTGCTTCCTCATTGTGAGATTCAGTTTAAACATTCTTGGCATGAGTGATGTATATTCTTACTGCATCACACAATGTGTCCCACTGTTAGTGGTGCTAAGTTTGACCAGTAGCAATCTCTCAGTTGTAAAGGTGCCCTTTCCTCTTCGTAATTAATGTGATATGTGGGACTATGCTTTACGAAAACATGAATTTCAGGTTCCCCAACAACTTTGGGTTTTTTTTTAAGATTTTTTTACTCATTTGAGACAGCTAGAGGGAGCATGAGCAGGGGAGAGGCAGAGGGAGAGGGAAAAGCAGACTCCCCGCTGAGCCGGGAGCCCAATGTGGGGTTTGATCCCAGGACCCTGGGATCGTGATCTGAGATGAAGGCAGACACTTAACCATTTGAGCCACCCAAGCACCCCACTCCAACAATTTTTTTACCAGTGGTTTGACTCAATACACTGCGGGTTTCCAAATGGTGATTCTTAAATTCTTTCAAGGCTTCTGTTTTGTTTTGTTTTTTTTTTTTAAGAGAAAGAGAGCTAGCAGGGGTGGGGAGGAGGAAGAGAGAGACTCTCAAGCAGGCTCCATGCTCAGTGCAGACCCTGACACAGGGCTCAATCTTAACACCCTGAGATCATGACCTGAGCTTCAATCAAGAGTCGGATGCTTAACCAACAGAGCCACCCAGGCACCCCTATCTCTGTGCTTTTAAAAGCATTCAAAAAACTTCTCAAGACTTGCCATTATTATCGTGGATGTTCACATTTTCCCAAATATGGCCAGTGGAATTCCAAACTCCCAAGTCCTGTGTCCTCTTGACCTGTCCCCGTTGGTCTTTAGCACTTCCTTCCTTTCTGGCAGATGTTCAGGTTCACCTAGAAGGCACCTTTTTTAATGCAAATTTTAACAGTTGGAAAGCAAAAGTTTCTCAGAGTGGCTTAAATCCTTTTAAATTCTCATTAAATAGGTAAAGCCTTTAAATTAGTTGTTTGATTATAAATCAGTTTATCACTGAATAAAGAAATTGTTATACAGAATTTCTACCTTCCTTGTGCTTTGTTTATAGGTGACCAAGTTAGTCATCGGGGTGCTCTAACCGGAGGTTATTATGACACAAGGAAGTCTAGACTTGAATTGCAAAAAGATGTTAGAAAAGCAGAAGAAGAACTAGGTGAGCTTGAAGCAAAGCTCAATGAAAACCTGCGCAGAAATATTGAAAATATCTTTTTGTCTTGTGCCACGATGGAGAACTGTTTGGGTTGAAATATGTAATCTTTTACATGTTAAGTGTGTTTTCTCATACAGCGGGGAAAAAATTCCACATTTGACTTTTATTTAAGCATGGGAGTTTATATTGTTGTCAAAAGTTAACTTCTGAAGACAAGGACAAAACTCTTGTAATACTCTTTCCTTAGCTGTTAATATTTAAAGCTGAGAGCAGTGAGTCAGTCTATTTCTGAGAGCAAAGAACCTGAGGTGCACTAAAATTTAAAGTTATAGAGGAAACTGAGGAGGATTGGTCAGCATTGTAGAAAGAAAATGAGGTTAGTGTTTCAAAGAAGGGTTGGGGCCTCTAATGCCACATACTGCATAGAAGTTAAACACAGGGGTTGAAAAATGTGCATTAGAGTTTTATTTCAAGGTCATTTGGTGCAGATGTATTAGTGGACGAAGGCTATCAAAATCCAAGTCTTAGTAAACATAGTACCTTCACTTCTTTCAGATAAAACTGGTGTTCCATGAAGAGTGGCTAGTTTAGCTCACAACAGAAACATTGTACCTCTGCATTTTCTTAAATTAACCCCAGTACTTTGGTATAAGGCAAAAGTGTTTTATGTGTACTTTGAATTACATCACACAATTTAAAAAATGTAGATACTTGAGGGGCACCTACTGTGCTCAGTCGGTAGAGCATCCAACTCTTGATTTCTGGGTCATGAGTTTAAGCCCCACATTGGGTGTGAAGATTACCTAATAGGTACTCAAGCATCAAGAAAAACCATTTTTACTGAGTCATTGGAATACTCTTAATGATTTCTTTCTTTCTTTTTTTTTTTTTTTTTTGGAGATAGTGAGCTAGAGAGCAGGAACAGGGGAGGAGAGGGAGAGGGAAAAACAGGCTCCCTACTGAGCAGGGAGCCCGACGTGGGGCTCGATCCCAGGACCACGGGATTGTGACCTGAGCCGAGGGCAGACACTTAACCGACTGAGCCACCCAGGCACCCCTGGGATATTCTTAATTGAAAGTGGCAATTTTTTTTTTTTTAAAGTGGGTTTATAGCTTCTGTTCCATCAGTGCAAGCAGCAGCACAGAGCAAAAGGTAAATAAACATGTTAGTTTTGACTTTGCAGGGGTCTGCAGAGCATATTTAGAACTGCCCAAATTTGGCAAGATGTTGGCGCAAAGAAAACATTGGGAAACATAAGAAAAAGGAGGATATTGACAACATACATCAGCTACCTTCCTGTATTTGATAATCCAGCTAGGTGGTATTATTTTTCTACATTGGACAAGGCCTCCTCTTCATACATAACTACCTTCTATAGTGCTTTAAGGATAATAGATAACACAGTAAATATTTCTTGAAAAGATACAAAAAACATATACCTCATTCAGATTCTCTTAGGGTTTCCCAAGAATTTTTGTTTTTAAATAGCTTTAAGTAAAATATATGTTATTTTGAGAGAAATGGTGGGGTAAAATGTTTTAAGCTTCTTTATGATATAATACAGTGTAGTATTTAATTTAGCATTGTTATGGTCCATAAATTTGAGGAAATAACTTTTATTTGGAGGTAAAGAAAAGGGAGGGGATACACATGTTTTTAAAAGAACTAGAGAGAATTTTCCTTAGCCTTGTATATGGATTAATAATGAAATTGATCAGTTGATGAACCAAATGCAGCAGATAGAGACCCAGCAAAGGAAATTTAAAGCATCTCGAGATAGCATATTATCAGAAATGAAGATGTTAAAAGAGAAGAGGCAGCAGTCAGAGAAAACCTTTATGCCAAAGGTTCGTAAGTATGTCCCTTTTGTTACAGATCTATTTTAATTATTTAGAATTGGGATGGACCATATATTACATAGGTTATTATCTGGAGTTTATATGTTCCATTTTTTGTAGACCTGTACTTTTGGACTTCCCCTATCTATACTGCACTTATACCCATGGGTACCCAAAGTCTCATTTTGTAGTCCGCATTCAGATTGTCCAGCTTCAGTGAACAAGTAGGCATTTTGAGCTATAGCATAATAGTATTTTCTGATGATCGTTAATTTGTTAGTAATCATTTTTGTCTGTTAAGCACTATTTATGGAGTTGTTTGGATCCAAATTCTACTAAACAGGGTAGAAGCCAAACTATTACTGCTAAATTAAAAGTAATAACACGTTAGTCTCATAAGCTTTGACAAAAACTGTTTAGTTCATCAGTAGTACTAAAACAATAGTTTTTAATTGTCCAACTATACCACCCTAACACATTCTAGCAGTTTTTTCTTTTTGTTCTTATTAATATTTAATATGTAAGAAGATTTTTATATGATTCAGTCATGGAATATGATTGGTCCCATATACCCTGATAGTATTGTATCATAAGTATTTTTCTTACTGCTATTTAGTTATAATTATCAAATTAAGTGGATACCTAATAGTTACTTGAGTTGATATGATTCAGTTCACTTTAATATCAAATATAGATTGTTCTCAATTTTTCACTATTAATAAGTAATGCAGTGACTAATACCTTTATTAATAAATGGATGATCTGTCACATAGCAACGTAGCTTACAAAGTTTGGAGGCAAGTTTGCATGCTATGGAGTCCACCAGAGAATCGTTGAAAGCAGAACTGGGAACTGATTTGCTTTCACAACTTAGTCTGGAAGATCAGAAGAGAGTAGATGCACTGAATGATGAAATTCGTCAACTTCAGCAGGCAAGTACAATTTATATAAGTATAATTGGCTGTTGTAAAAAGTTTATAATTGGCTGTTGTAAAAGTATAATTGGCTGTTGTAAAAAGTTTCTTGCTACTAAGGGAATGCAAAAGAAGGGAACTTTGAGAAAATAGAAAAATGAGACTTGAACTTCTCATACCTGTAAGAGTAAGTAAGTTTTTCTAAACCATTCTGGGTATGTTAGGATTATACAAGAAGTCTTCATTTTCTTCATCTTATTTAATGCACTTTTATTATTAGTAAGATTGAGCTTGTTAGCTTTGCTGTCTCTTTTGATCTGACTGCCTTTATATAATTAACACTGTTTTTGATTAAACTTTTTTTTAAAGATTTTGTTTATTAGAGCACGAGTGGGGGGAGGAGTCAGGGGGAGAGGGTCAAGCAGACTCCATGCTGAGCATAGAGGCTGACCTGGGTCTCAATCCCAGGACCCTGAGATCATGACATGAGCCAAAATCAAGAGTTGGATGCTAAACGGACTAAGCCACCCAGACACCCCTTGGTTAAACATTTGATTTTTGTATTACAGAGACGTAAATACTAAGTCCAAAAAATGAAAAGTAGGTAAATATTTTTGGCAGGATGTCTTACAAAAAGAACCAAGCACACAAACTGAGCTTTCTGAATAGGTAAGACAGAAAATGAAGAAAATATAGGGCTTTCTATTACAGGTCCTTTGAACACAAGTAATGGAGAGGACAGCAGATTAACAGCATTCCTGTGTGTGAAATGTGTGTGCCTATGTAGACAAATAATTTTCTTTTCTTCTAGGAAAACAGACAGTTGCTGAATGAAAGAATTAAATTAGAAGGTATCATTACTCGAGTAGAGACATACCTAAATGAGAATTTGAGGAAACGCTTGGACCAAGTAGAACAGGTATGTTCTTTTTTGGGGGTTTGTTGATGACTATAACCTTTTGAAAGAACTTAAACACGAGTGGCTTTGATCGCATGGGCTTTGGGGACAGAAAGCACATACCCTGAGTTGGAGTTCTGGCACTGCCATCTAGTGTACGATCTTTTGCAAGTAATGTATTATTCCTAAGCCTCAGTGTCCTCTTGTGAAAAATGAGCATAACAGTAAAACCTGTTTTGTATGATTATCCTGGCCCATTCTAGGTACTCAGTAAGTGTTAGTAACTAATGTTTTCTCAGTATAGTCAGTCGCTGAGAAATTTTCTAGTTACTATATCGTTACCTTTTTTTCCCCCTTTAATGGATATTTTAACTATTTGCAATTATACAGAGCGTACTTTCTATCTCTCTTGAATGCTTATTCAAAATAACAGCTATTGGGGAAAGTAATCTTTAGCAATAGAAAGCAGAATGATAGTTTTCTGGGGCCATGAGTAGAGGGAACTGATTATAGAGGGTACAAGGGAGCTTCTTGGTTTAATGAAAAACTGTATCTTCATTGTAGTGGTACTTATGTGGGTATATACATTATCACAGCTCACTGAGCTCTGCACTTAAAATTGGCTCATTTTATTGGATGTAAATTATACTTCATTGAGGTTGATTAAAAAGACAAGAATATTCATAGCATTATTTATAATAGTCAAAAACTAAAAACCGTACAAATGTATATCAACAATTGGATGATTAAATTTTTATATATTAATGCAAAAAAAGTAACAGTTATTGGAAACTCTTGACGTAATTATTTTGAAACTAACAAAATTCATATTCTGTGGTTTAATGATCTTAAGTTTCTTTTATCTTGCAGGAACTTAATGAACTGAGGGAGACAGAAGGGGGTACTGTTCTCACTGCTACAACCTCAGAACTTGAAGCAATCAATAAAAGAGTAAAAGATACTATGGCACGATCAGAAGGTGAATTTTTGTTTAGTAAAAATTTTTTTTTGTATTTTGTTAAAAGTTAGCTTATTTATTTGATAAAATTGTTTACTACAAAATGAAATACCCAAATAGGCAAAAGCATGCACTAATGATTTTGTGTGTTTTCCATCACCATAAATAATTTATGGTGAATGGAGTTTAGTGGGTTGATTATAAATAGTAACCTTTGTTTTGTTGAAATGTTTGTGACAATTTTATGAGAGACCTAATTATTAATTTTGTTTCCAAAAATGTGAAATAGCTGAATTAAGTTTATCACCTAGTTGCTGAGAAGAAAATTTTTTAAATTTTTTATAAACATTTAATGAGAAATATATACTTGACTAATGTACACTCTTATTTTTGTCCTGAATTAAATGTTTTATGGATTTACACAGTACAATTTAAACAAAGAGAAAAAACCTAAAACCTATTTATTTTGATCGATTTGGCCATTAAAATCTTCAATCAAATAGTACTCTAGCTTTAAAATAGGCATTATGGCTTAATTTGTTTTTTTCCCCCTATTTTAGATTTGGACAATTCCATTGATAAAACAGAAGCTGGAATTAAGGAGCTTCAGAAGAGTATGGAACGCTGGAAAAATATGGAAAAAGAACACATGGATGCTATAAATCATGATACTAAAGAACTAGAAAAGATGACAAATCGACAAGGCATGCTACTGAAGAAGAAAGAAGAGTGTATGAAGAAAATTCGAGAACTTGGATCACTTCCCCAGGAAGCATTTGAAAAGTACCAGACACTGAGCCTCAAACAGGTATATTGTGTAGTTTTAAATTTGAAATCTTATTGCAAATTTCTCTTCATGTGAATTTATTTATACATTTATTTTTCTCTTTGTAGTTGTTTCGAAAACTTGAACAGTGCAACACAGAATTGAAGAAGTACAGCCATGTTAACAAAAAAGCTTTAGATCAGTTTGTAAATTTCTCTGAGCAGAAAGAAAAGTTAATAAAACGACAAGAAGAGTTGGATAGGGGGTACAAATCAATCATGGAACTGATGAATGTACTTGAACTTCGAAAATATGAAGCTATTCAGTTAACTTTCAAGCAGGTATGTTTCTGTTTGTATTTACTGCATACACAAGACAAAAGCTTCAGCTGTTATTCAGTTTATTACTCAATTTGTAAAGGTTTTTAAGTTTTTTCCCCCACTGATAGTTGGATCTAATACAGGTGAACAAATCCAGCATATAGTTTTCTAACACACTAATTAGAATATCCTACACAGCTCTTAAAAGGATTCAGTCTGTTGCTCTGGTTAAAATGTTTGTGATTGCTTTTAAATATTTGTCTTTGCCTTAAGAAATAATACGTGCAGTGCCACCTAAGCAGAATTTATATTTGAATCACCACGTAGCTTATTCATTTGTTCGTTCATTCATTCTTTTTAAAGGTATCCAAGAACTTCAGTGAAGTATTCCAGAAGTTGGTACCTGGTGGCAAAGCTACTTTGGTGATGAAGAAAGGAGATGTGGAGGGCAGTCAGTCTCAGGATGAAGGAGAAGGAAGTGGTGAAAGTGAGAGGGGTTCTGGGTCACAAAGCAGTGTCCCATCAGTTGACCAGTTCACTGGAGTTGGAATTAGGGTAAAATACCTTTATATCCAATTTTCCCCAGTATTACCATAGTGGCATTTGTAGAATATTTTACAAATTAAATTGGTGCACTGTATGTGATTTAAGAGGTGATGGTGATTCTACCCCTTTTGGGTATTAACTCAGTTAAATGTTCTCTTAGGTGTCATTTACAGGAAAACAGGGTGAAATGAGAGAAATGCAACAGCTTTCTGGTGGACAGAAATCCTTGGTAGCTCTTGCTCTGATTTTTGCTATTCAGAAATGTGACCCAGCTCCTTTTTACCTGTTTGATGAAATTGACCAGGCTCTGGATGCCCAGCACAGAAAGGCTGTGTCAGGTAGTTTGGGTTTGTACTTAACAATGAGAACTTGCTTAAAAATGATAACTTGCCTCTTTGGTAGTGAATTCTTGTTGCCTAAGATATTTGGGGGGACTAGACAGGGTGTATATTCTGTAAATAAAATTTCTTTTAGTAAGTTTTTTAGAATTTAGTATTAGACTACAAAGCTTAATTCTGTGAGAGGTCGATGTGTTTGTCAATTGAAAATCCTTCAGTTAAACTTTTACACAGAAGTCTCTCTTTTTAAAACTTGTTTTTCTCAATGTTTGAATAACCCCTGACATTAAATGTTGATTCTGTATTTAAAGAATCTATATTTGGGGATGCCTGGGTGGCTCAGTCAGTTAAGCGTCTGCCTTCGGCTCAGGTTATGATCCCAGAGTCCTGGGATCAAGCCCTGAGTGGGGTTCCCTGCTCAGCAGGGAGCCTGCTTCTCCCTCTGCCTCTCCCCCACTACTCATGCTCTCTCTCTAAAGATAAATAAAATCTTTAAAAATAAATAAAGAATCTATATTTGATCTTTAGTAAATTCAAAAGATCTTTGGGGACGTGGGTAGCAGGGGAAGGTTGTTCTTGTTTTGTGTGTGAGAAAAGTTGTTTTGCTCTGACAATTTTAATGCTGTGTTATGAGTTGAGTAGCCACTACTTCATATTCTGTAACTTTAAGATACTGGGTAAAAGATCTATCCCTAATGTAAGAGAGTAAGTTGGTAATTTTGCATATATGCATGAAAAATAAAGTCACAGGCTGTTTTGAATTTTAGGTAAGAGTGAAGATAGTTGCTTTTTAAATGTTCAGATCTACTCAGAAAATGGTTTTATTAAATTACTATTTCTTTTTATAGATATGATTATGGAACTTGCTGTACATGCACAATTTATTACAACTACTTTTAGGCCTGAACTGCTTGAGTCAGCTGACAAATTCTATGGTGTAAAGTTTAGAAATAAGGTAAAAAAAAATTTTTTTTTACATTGAGTTTAAGTTTGTATTGTATTTGTCAAATTCTTGTTTTATGTTACTTAAATCATAAAGGAAAACTTAGAAATTTGTTGCTTATCTTATGAGTTTGTAAAAAAAAAAAAAACAACTTTTCTTTCAAATGCCTGTGAAGTTTAGTTTTTGTGGCATTCGTTGCATTGGTTTTATTTTCATTGGCATTAAGAGACAATATCTTCCTGTAGTGCACAGTCTTTAAGTTATGTACGGTCATTTCTATTTGGCTGGGCCACACATCTCTTCCTGATGTCTTCAGCCTTAAGATTCTTTGAAATAGCAAAATAATAAAAACTGAAAAAACATGGTTTGATAATTAGACGTTAGTACTTACCCAGATCTTCAGAGTTCTAAAATGCAGAATATTTTTTAAACTCATGCTTTCGACAAACAACATTATAAAGGTCTTATCCATCAGTGTTTTAGACTCATTTGACTTGATATGTAAAATTTATAGGTGAGAGGCCATATTTTTAAAATATTACTCTGAACAGTGAGAACACTGATATTTTTTTAAGGTTTAACACAGTTTTTAACATTTTTTCTTCAGGTTAGTCATATTGACGTGATCACAGCAGAGATGGCCAAAGACTTTGTAGAAGATGATACTACTCATGGTTAAACGGAAAATATTGTCCACTGGTTTGGAAGTTGTGTATAGTAATATGAATCTCATACCCAGGAACTGTACATTTAAATATGTAGTCACTACTAATAGTTTTCAGACTTAGAGCATACATAGTCCTTTTATATTTCTGTCATTGTATTTTATAAGATACTCTGTAATGTTACATTTCTACTTATAGTTTAAGAATTTTATTTCCCACACAACTTTTTGTAAAGTGTCCTGCTCCTGTTTTAAATCTTTTGAAACATGCTAAATATTCTTTCCTAATTATTTTATCAATTATATTGCCTCTTTTTTTATAGCTTCAATTAAATAATTGGTTTATGACTACTTTAGTATTTTATGTGGCTTTTTATTTATAGTTGTATGATTAGAAACAAATTTTTCTTAAATATCTGCTTTTTGTTTTGCCTAAGAAAGGTCTGCCTTTACCTGAAAAGATTCTTTAAACGTGGCTTCACATTCTTTTGAAATATATCCGCGATTCCCAGTCCTGGCTGCATGCTTAAATCCATGTTGGGGGAGCTTTAAACTGCTGGTGTATTTCCCTAGACCAGTTGAATCAAAATCTTTATGGAGTGGGGTTCTGGTTGTTGCTAGTTCTTAAGTTCCCCCAGGTGATTATGACCCTTGGTGAGGATTAGAACCCTGGCTTTAACTCATTGTAATGGTTCTTTAAAAATAGTTTTTAATTTTAGAGAGCAGTGTATTTATTAGAATTTAGGAAGATAGTTTTAAGAGTAGCTAAGAACACTAAGCCAAAAAATTGAGTTATAAGGTTTCCTTGTTTTTCTGATTAAAAGTTTGGAAAACTTAATTGCTGAAACTTTTTTTTCCCCCTCAGATGAGGTCTTTGTTTTTTGTTTGTTATGTTTATTAAATCACTTTATTGAGATTTAATTCATAGACGATAATATCCACATATTAAAATTATGCAATTGAGTACTTTTTTAGTATATACACACAATTGTGAAACCATCTCTACAGTCTAATTTTAGAACATTTTCATTACCCCAAAAAGAAACCCCTGTACCTATTAGCACTCACTCTGTATCTCCCGCCTCCCTCATCCCTTGGCAGCCATAAATCTAGTTTGTGTCTCATACTGTGGATTTGCCTGTTCTGGACATTTCATATAAATAGAATCTTACAATGTGGGGCCTTTTGTGACTGACTTGTCTCAGCATGTTTTTAAGGCTCATCCATGTTGTAGCACATATCCATAATTCATTCTTTTTTATTGCTGAGTGATATCCCATTGTCGGAATATATACTGTGGTTTGTTTATCCAACCATTAGTTGGACACTTGGCTTGTTCTCACTTTTGAGTATTATAAATAACACTGCTATGAACATTCATGAACAAGTTTTTGTGTGGATATGTGTTGTCATTTTTCTTGGATTGGAATTGTTGATCATATGGTAACTTTTTCACATTTTCAGGACTGCCAAACTTTTTTCTTTTTTTTGTTTAATTTTTTTTTTAAAGTTTATTTAAGTAATCTCTACACCCAACATGGGGCTCAAACTCATGACTGCAAGGTCAAGAGTCTCTCATGCTCTTGTGACTGAGCCAGCCAGGCACCCCAGGAACTGCCAAAATTTCCCAAAGGAGTTGCACCATTTTAGATCTCCACCAGTAATATATGAGGGTTATGGTTTTTCCATATCCTCATCAACACTTGTTATTCTTTTTTATTATAGTCAGCCATTCTTGTGAATGTGAATTGGTATCTCATGATCTTAGTTTGCATTTGCCTGTTAACTAATGATGTTAAGCATCTTTTTATGTACTTATTGGTCATTTGTATATCTTCTTTGGTGAGATGCTTATTCATATTTTTTGCACATTTTAAAATTCTGTTACTTATTATAGAATATAAATAACAGGGGTGCCTGGGTGGCTCAGTTGGTTAAGCACCATGTCAGGCTCTCCACTCTGTCTGCCTGCCGCTCCGCCTGCTTGTGCATTCTCTCTCTCTCTGTGTCAAATAAAATCTTAAAAAAAAAAAAAGAATATAAATAACAATTTGTAAGAGTTCTTAAATATTCTGGATACAAGTCCCTTACCAGGTATAACTTGCAAATACTTCTCCCAGCCTGTGAATTGTCTTTTTGCTTTACAAATGGTGTCTTTTGAAAGATAACATTTTTATTTTTATTTTTTTTTTTTTTTTAAGATTTTATTTATTTGACAGAGACACAGCGAGAGAGGGAACACAAGCAGGGGGAGTGGGAGAGGGAGAAGCAGGCCTCCCGTGGAGCAGGGAGCCCGACGCAGGGCTCAGTCCTGGGACCCTGGGATCATGACCTGAGCTGAAGGCAGATGCGCAACAACTGAGCCACCCAGGTGCCCCTGAAAGATAACATTTTTAAAAAAATAAAGTTAGGGGCGCCTGGGTAGCTCAGTCGTTAAGCGTCTGCCTTCGGCTCAGGTCATGATCCCAGGGTCCTGGGATCGAGACC
>NC_138374.1:17692897-17720817 GCF_054177405.1 Leptonychotes weddellii | reverse complement strand
TTTTTTTTTTTAGTTTATTTAAGTAATTTCTACACCCAATGTGGGGCTCAAACTCATGACCCTGAAATCAGGAGTTTGCATACTCTCTGATTAAGCCAGCCAGGCGCCCCTAGGTCATTCTTACTTACAAATATTTATGCAAAAAATCCAAGTATTAGCAAATAAACTCTAAGAGGACATTAAAAGCAATATACCATAATCAAGTGGGATTTATTGCAGGAACACTCTTAGAATGGTCTGATATTATTCATTAATGTAATTCACCATAATAATAAATTTATGGGGGCGCCTGGGTGGCTCAGTTGGTTAAGTGACTGCCTTCGGCTCAGGTCATGATCCCAGGGTCCTGGGATCGAGCCCCGCATCGGGCTCCCTGCTCAGCGGGGAGCCTGCTTCTCCCTCTGCTGCTTCCCCTGCTTGTGCTCTCTCACTCTCTCTCTGTCAAACAAATTTAAAAAATCTTAAAACACTACTACTACTACTAATAAATTTATGAAAAAATATATATCTATAGATATTGTAAACTTTTGGACTAAAGTAAATATCCATTCATGTTCAAAACATTAAATAAAAACAGGAATTAATGAATTCATTTTAATATAAATGTATATATTCAGAATGTATACTTCATTCCTTATTTAAAGGATAAGCACATGAGGTCAGGAACAAGGCAAGGATGCCCAGCATGTCCACTGCTATTGAACATAATATCAGAGATATTAACCAATGCAACCAGATAAGAGAAAACTATCAGAGGCATAAGATTTAAAATTAGGGCGCCTGGGTGGCTCAGTTGGTTAAGCGACTGCCTTCGGCTCAGGTCATGATCCTGGAGTCCCTGGATCGAGTCTGGCATCGGGCTCCCTGCTCAGCGAGGAGCCTGCTTCTCCCTCTGACCCTCCCCCCTCTCATGTGCTCTCTCTCATTCTCTCTCTCTCAAATAAATAAATAAAATCTTTAAAAAAAAAAAAAAGATTTAAAATTAAAAAATAAAACTATCCTGGGGTGCCTGGGTGGCTCAGTCGGTTAAGCATGGGACTGTGGATTTCAGCTCAGGTCATGATCTCAGGGTTGTGAGATGGAACCCCTTGACGGGCTCTGTGCTGGGCGTGGAGCCTGCTTAAGATTCTTTCTCTCATCTCCCTCCTCTGTCCCTCCACAACCCCTGCTCATATGCGCTCTTTCTCTCAAAACAAAAAAACAAAAAAACTTGTGAGTTTTCCAACTTTCCTATCATATATGTAAATATAGTTTTTATTTATTTATTTATTTATTTAGGGGGAGGGGCAGAGAGAGAATCTTTTTTTTAATTGTTGCAATCTCCTAATACATTTTATTTGTAATCCAACATCCCCTGCAACATTCAAATTCTTCTGCTCACACCACCATTCATTGTACAGTCACATACTGAGCACCAGCAACGTGCTGGACAGTACGGTGTGTCCTTGCAGATACGAGTATGTATATTTTAAACTTTTTTTTAAGATTTTATTTATTTATTTGACAGAGAGAGACACAGCGAGAGAGGGAACACAAGCAGGGGGAGTGGGAGAGGGAGAAGCAGGCTTCCCGCCGAGCAGGGAGCCCGATGCGGGGCTCAGTCCCGGGACCCCGGGATCATGACCTGAGCCGAAGGCAGACGCTTAACGACTGAGCCACCCAGGTGCCCCACAAGTATGTATATTTTAGCATTCGTGCTTCGGAGATTACATTTTAGAGAGAATAACCAGGTCTGATCCTGGCTAACTTGAGACAGAGAATCTTAAGCAGACTCACGCCCAGCGCACAGCCCGTCAAGGGGCTCCATCTCACAACCCTGAGATCATGACCTGAGCTGAAATCCACAGTCCCATGCTTAACCGACTGAGCCACCCAGGCACCCCAAGAAAACTCAAAAGTTTTAATGATAAAACTCACACAAACCAAATAATTCTATAGGCTACACATATATGTGCACATTTTTATAGAAATGAAGAAAATATAAATACGCAAATATGTTTCTATTTCTATGAACAATAACCAGTTAGAGGAAATAATGAAAGTGAAACCTTTATTTAGTATAGAAACAAAAAAGCAGAAAATATTGAGGAATAAATGGATAGCTATGTGAATGATGTGGACATTCTAACATAATCTGTGAGGGAGTTGTTTACCTGATATTGTGGTGCTAGGCATCTAGAAAATGAGTGGGTTAGTCATAGAGAAGGAAACATAGTATATAATAGGCAGGCTTGGCCCTGGAAGTAGCCACCTACCTAAGTCATCTGGAATCCCTCCAGCATCACAAGCCCAGGTACCAGGAGGGTGGTAACCTGTCCCAGGAGGGGAGTTTTGGGTGCCATCTTCTGCCCTGGCTGATTCTCCATCTGGCTCCGGGTCCCTCGTCCCTCTGAGCTGGGAAACTGGCAGCTGGTGTCAACGTGGTGATTTGCTTGGCTCTGTTCTCTCTTCTAGTATCAGTTTTTCCATAATAAAACTTCTGCTTTGATCTGCTAGAGTGTCAAGTGTTTTATTTGCTACTGCTAAAATCGTCAAAACCTCTCTGAGGAAAACTTTAAAACACTCCCAAAAGGCACAAAAGGAGACTTGAGCAAAGCAAAAGACATCCCTTGTTCTTTGACGGGACAACTCAACATCATAAAGATATAATTCGCATCAAGTTCATCTATAATTTTAACATGATCCTAATAAAAATACACATTTTTTCCCAAGAGGAGTTGATTCCAGAACTCATATAGAAAAATAAACATGCAAGAATAGCTATAAAAACCCAAAAAAAGAAGAACTGTGAGAAAGTAGGTTTGTCAAGTAATAAGTGATATTAAAAAGAATCTATAATTAAAACTGGTAATTGAATAAAATAACTGGTAAATGAATAGAAAATTAGAATAAAATAGAAAGTTCAGGAATAGACCTAAGTGCATATGGAAATTTAGTATATGATAAAGATAGTATCTCAAATCATGGAGGAAAAGCTGGTTATTTTAAAAAATGATGTTGGGGCAACTGGTTGGCCATTTGGAGAAAGATAAAATTGGATTCGTGCTTCACCCTGTACACCAGAATAAACTCCAAATGAATCAGAGGTCTCCGTGTAAAAAAAGAAAGACTGGTACTGGAAGAAAACTGGAGAATTTAAAAAATAATCTCAGGGCGGGGGAGCTTTTTAAACTCTAACTCAAAATCCAAATGCAACAAGAGAAAAGGTTGATGAATTTCTCTGCATAAAAATAAAGCAACATTAGCATTTCACAAAAATTTAATAAGCAAAATCAAAAGAGAAATACTAAACTAGGTGGAAATGCTCCCTATATCAGAGATAAAGATCTAGGCGCGCCTGGGTGGCTCAGTCGTTAAGCATCTGCCTTGGGTTCAGGTCATGATCTCAGGGTCCTGGGATCGAGCCCCACATCGGGCTCCCTGCTCCTCAGGAAGCCTGCTTCTCCCTCTCCCACTCCCCCTGCTTGTGTTCCCTCTCTCTTGCTGCGTCTCTCTCTGTCAAATAAATAAATAAAATCTTAAAAAAAAAAAGATCTAATTGCCCTAATACATGAAGAAGACTTAAAATTGAGGGGGAAGAAAACTCTCCAAGTATAAAAATATAAAAGAGAGCAATATAAAAATGGACAAAAGAGACAATTTTTTAAAAAAGGCATACAAGAGTCCTGAAATACCTTTTGTGAAAGGGAAAATAAGCTACGTGGGTATTATACACACAGGAGAGAAAAGGAGGGGGGCAAGGAGGGAGAGAGGGAGAGACAGAGAAGAAAGGCAAGACAGGGGGAGCACAGAGTATGCTCTTTTCTTTACAAAAGAAATCATCTAGTAAATGTAGAAGGATTGATTCAATCAGAAAACCCTCATTTATGGCTGGTTGTGGCAAGGACCATCAGTGGATGCTGAAGCCACCAGGTGAATACTGGGGAATGGGACACTGACCTAGTCTCAAAGTAGCGTACCAAAGGTGACTTGTAGCTACAAAGGGAAAGGGATAGATCTACTTTAAGCAAGGGTGGCAACTTTGCATCACCAAGTAATGGAACAAACCGTCACAACGGGCCACCTCTCCTGAGAAATGGAAAATACACGATGCCACTTACGTGGTATTCTTGATAAAATATTTTAACCTGAACCTAGTAATGAGAAAATGATACAGATACAAATACAGCATATAGAATAGAAATTCTGCAAAGCCTAGAGTCTTCAAAAGTGTCAATGTTATAAATGAAAAAAAAAGAAAAGGTGGAAACTATTGTAGGATAAAGCAGACTAAGGAAAATAAAAAATGCAATGCATATAATGTGTATCTTAGATTTAAACAAAAAAGCAAATATAAAAGACATTATCTAGACAATTGGCAAAATTCACATATGAAGAGAAAATAATACTATATTATGGTATCCGTGTTAAATTTCTTGTGTGTCTTAATGATATTGTGGTTATAGAGAAAAACATCCTCGTTCTTTGGGAGTGCTTGGTGTTAGGGAGGAGCTGTTATGGTGCCTTAACTAGTTCAGCAAAAACAAATGAACAAAAAAGTAGCTATCTGGATCCTGGAAGCTTAATTTGAGACACACATTTATAAAAACTGGGGCTGTGATGATCTTCATGACACACCCTTAAAAACCAAAATCTGAATGGTTGAGAGTAGGGAGGTTATAGGGACACTCGATTATCATAAAAATCACCCTTGATGAAGTTTTTTTTTTTTAAGATTTTATTTATTTATTTGACAGAGAAAGACAGCAAGAGAGAGAACACCAGCAGGGCAAGCAAGACTGGATCCCAGGACCCTGGGATCATGACCTGAGCCAAAGGCAGATGCCTAACCGACTGAGCCACCCAGGCACCCTGATGAAGTTGTTATTGAACAGCCAGCAATAGAGAGGCTGTAAAGACTAGAACATGAGGAAAGAATGCCATCTTATTTATTTCATTTTTTAAAAAAATTTATTTCTTTATTTGAGAGAGAGAGAGAGAACAGGAGGGGAGGTAGGGGCAGAAGGAGGGAGAGAAGCAGACTCCCCACTGAGCAGGGAGCCCAATGCAGGCAGGCTCCATCTCACGCCCCTGAGATCATGACTTCAGCAGAAATCAAGAATTGGCCGCTCAACTGACTGAGCCACCCAGGCACCCCAATTTATTTTATTTTTTTTTAAGAATGTGGTCTTATCTGTGCCGTAGACTATGGAAGATTTCTTTTTTTCTTTTAAGATTTATTTATTTATTTATTTTAGAGAAAGAGAGAACAAGCACATGCGTGTGCAAGCCAGGGGAGGGGCAGAGGGAGAGGGAGAGGGAGAGAGAATCCTCAAGCTGACTCCCTGCTGAGGGAGGAGCCTGGTGTGGGGCTGGATCCCAAGACCTTGAGACCATGACCTGAGCTGAAACCAAGAGCCGGCTGCTTAACCAACTGAGCCACCCAGGTGCCCTGCCACTTTTTTTTTTTTTTTTTTTTTTACTTTTTAAAGAAAATTGAAAGGTATAACAGATGCAGAAAGAGACACAAATCACAAATGTATAGCTTGTTGAATTTCTATGATATATCCAGATAAGAAACAGAACAATCCAACAGCTTAGAAGCCTCTCTAGGGCTAAGACTCAAAATGGTTTGAGGATCACCCAGTGGATGCTTTCCCCCCACCGTTCAGTTGGCATATTTATTTAATTTTTTTCAGCAAACATGTTTTGAATACTTTCCTCTGTGTCAAACACCCTAAAATGCATGTTGCATTCCATATCACGGTATTTATTCTCAGTATGTACCTGCCATAACAGAAGCTGTTTGTATATTAATATCCTTTTCAGTTAAAGAATAGATGTTTGTCAGGCTTTCACAGTCCAGCTTTCACTCATTCTTGGCACCCTTAGACTTTCCACTAAGGGGATCACAGACTCTCAACTTCCTCCCTTTCCTTCCTTCCTTCCTTCCTTCCTTCCTTCCTTCCTTCCTTCCTTCCTTCCTTCCTTCCTTCCTTCCTCTTTTCTCTTTCATCCTCTCTCTGTGTCTCTCTTCCTTTCTTTCACTTCTACGCCCAACGTGTGGCTTGAACTCACCACCCTGAGATCAAGAGTGGCATGCTCATCTGACAGCGCCAACCAGGCACCCCCCAGACTCCCTAATTCTCAACATGCATGCTTCAGGTGGCATTCATGTTACATCTGGTACCAGACGTGAGCATGTGCCTCTGGCTCGGCTAATGAGAGTGTCTCATTTTCTGGCCATAGATGGGTTCGTGAATAGGAACATGATCCAGTCAGAGCCAAAGAGATGTAATAAAGATTTTGTTAGGATCATTGGGTGAGGCACACTCACTTTTCTATTAGACGTGAATGGCGTGGGTGGGGGTGGCATGGGGATGCGGACGTGGAAATGCCGAGAACCATTTTGCTGCTTCTGAAGGGTTACCCCAGCTTCAGGATTTCTGTGGGGTTGGCTGAGGTGTCTCCTGAGACTTGATCACAGTCCACTTCTCTTTCTGCCCAACCATGCTTCCTTCTCTTTGCTCCCACAAGGATTGATCCCCTCAGCAGGAAACCTGCTGTGCCCCATCTCTGCCTCCGAGGCTGTTTTCTGGGGAACCTAACTTTGGCAGACATGGTGCTAAACACTTCCATAAATTATCCATTCTACAGATGAGTTCTGAAGGCATACTATGTGTCATACACCCAACATTGTGACTCTCACGACAGCCTGTGAACCTATGAACCTCACTGTGAGGAAATTGAAATACACAGTAGTTGGGTAAAACATCCAGGGCCACACTGCTAGTAACACATAGAGTCAGGATTTGAACTCGGGTCTGTGTGATTCTAAAGCCAATGTCCCTAATGCTACTGCACAGACGAACCAATAGTGGAACTAAAAACCACCCCAGATTTCCAGATCTTCGGAGCCAACATCTTTGTGCAGAATCCTCCCCGGCCTCCTATTATCACTTGGTCCAAACACCTTGCCTTCCTTGGTGGCCCTGCAATTGGACTTGAGCTCAGCCCTCAGAGGCTCCTCAGGCTATGCATTCCTTCTTCTGGTTTTCTGGGCTCTCAGATCAAGGGAACGAAATCCCTCAGCTCCCCCCTTTCCCCCAGTCCCTGTCCTCCCTGTATTACTGGTTGCTGTAACAAAGCACCACCAACTAGCTGGCGTAAGACAGCGGAAATGTATTCCCAGGGTCGTGGAGGCCAGAAGTCAGAAATCCAGGTGTGGGCAGGGCCATCTGAGACGCGGGGTAGAACCCCTGTTAGCTTCTGGGGCTGACTGCCAGTGCTTGGTGCTCCTGGACTTGCAGTGGCTGTCATGTGGCCTCCTCCCTGGGTAATCTATGTCTAAAGGGCCCTCTTCTCGTAAGACACCAGTCATACAGGATTAGGGCCCACCTAATGACCGTATCTTAACTTGATTATGCCTGCAAAAGCCCTATTTCCAAAGAAAGTCACATTCATGTGTGCCAGGGGTTAGGGCTTCAACAGATCTTTTTGGGGGACACAATTCAACCCATCACACCCCCTTAGACATTTCAGGCATGTGTATTTACTCTTCTCCAGGGAGAGGGGAGCAGACTGAAGCAGACATGTGTTGAAAACCCCATCCCTCCCCTATCCTAACAGCACTTCTTTGGGATTTTTTAAGTCATCAGAAGTCAAGTTCCTCAGTGAGATTTTCCAAGGAGCAGGCAACCCCGCAGGAATCCCCCATGCCCAACAAATCCCCCACCTCCAAAGACCAAACCCAACCATAGCCCTCACCCTCTGCACTCTCAGGTGCCCTATTCTCACTGGATTCGGATTTTCTGAGCTGCCTGGTGTAGTGTGACCAAGCAGGTCGTCGTTACAGGTGACTCTGGGCCAGCCTTGTGCTCAGCCTCACAATGAAAAGAAGGAAACATTTGTTATCTCCATCTCATCGCTAGGACAAATGAGGACGGGGAGCTGTTGAAGCAAACCCAAGGGCCCGAGGCTGGCGAAGGGGCAGAACCAGGACCCAAGCCGAGGCCTGGGAGTCTCTTACCCACAGTGTTTTCTTCTGACAATGCTCCCTTTCCCCCGCTCACCTTCCAGATGGTTCCTGCAAGTCTATCCTTTCACCCTGGGGTCTTACATGCAGGAGGTGACTGACATCCTGACTCAGAGCACCTCCCCCTTTCAAGAGAAGACTGTGTATTATGATCACTGATTCCCCAATGTAATCATTCCATTAAAAACAGCCAATAACAGGGGCACCTGGGTGGCTCAGTCAGTTAAGCGTCTGACTCTTGGTTTTGGCTTAGATCATGATCTCAGGGCCATGATCTCAGGGTCATGAAATCTAGCCCCTCCCCCCCAGTCCACGTCTACCCCACTGGGTGGGGAGTCTGCTTGAAAAATTCTCTCCCTTTGCCCCTCCTCCCACTCACGCTGGAGCTCTCGCTCTATAATAAATACATAAATCTTAAAAAAAATCCTATTAAAAAAACAGCCAATAACATCTTGTCGAGCCCCATTCATATGACAGATGACACTGGCCTACGTGTTTTACATTAAAAAAATTCAGCTTTATTGAGGTGTAATTGACATATAAAATTGTAAGACATTTAAAAGTGTACATCATGGTGATTTGTTGTACTTATACATTGTGAAAGTGTTCTACCCTCTGGTTATAATAACCACATCCATCAGCTCACATATTTCGTTATCAACTATTGTCACCATGTTTTACATTAGATCCCCAGACCTGTTCATCTTTTCTTTTCTTTTTCTTTTTTTTTTTTTTATGTAAACTCTATGCCCATCATGGGGCTGGAACTCATGACCACAAGACCAAGAGTTGCATGCTCTACCCACTGAGCCAGCCAGGCGCCCCAAGACCTATTCATGTTATAGCTGAAAGTGTAAACCCTTTTAACCAACCTCTTAAGTGCTTTTTTTTTTCTTAAGATGGTTTACCTTTTGGGCGCCTGGGTGGTTCAGTCAGTTAAGCATCTGCCTTCAACTCCAGTCATGATCCCAGGGTCCTGGGATCGAGCCCTGCATTGGGCTCCTTGCTTGGTGGGGAGCCTGCCTCTCTCTCTCCTGTTACCCCTGCTTGTGCTCTCTCTCTGTCAAATAAGTAAATAAAATCCTAAAGTAAACTCTCTTTTTTTATTAAAGATTTTATTTACTTATCTGAGAGAGAGTGAGTGAGAGAGAGAGCACGAGAAGGGGGAGGGTCAGAGGGAGAAGCAGACTCCCCGCTGAGTGGGGAGCCTGATGCAGGGCTCAATCCTGGGACCCTGGGATCATGACCTGAGCTGAAGGGAGATGTTTAACGAACCAACTGAGCCACCAGGCACCCCCTAAGTGCTTTATATTTAATCCACACAGTAACCTTACCAAGTGGGCACTATTATTCCCATTTTTCAGATGGAAACACCGAGGCTCAGAGAGGTAAAGTAACTTGCCTAAAGTCATGCCACTAACAGATCATAGGTCTGGGTTTCTAATCCAGCTCTTCTGACTCCGGAGTCTCTACCGAGAGGGGCTAGGCAAAGTCCCCTGCCTGGGGTAGCCCTGGGATGACCAAAGGTGCCACATCAGGGAGTGCAGCTCCAGGCCAGCTGCATGGGTGCCCACTCAGTGAGGTCAGCACATCACAGGCTCTCACTGTTCCTGGCATGCAAAGGCCTCCGGTATTGCCTTCCATAACAGTCACCTGATCCCTGAGCTGGTGGGCAAACAGCCTGAGATGTTTATTCCCTGATGACCAACTGGTCTCACAGACAGACAGCCCGGTGATAAGAGAAGACAGAGGAGATGATTGGGGGGAGGGGCTGGATGAAGGAATCCTCTGACTCTGAGAAGTGCTGTTTTGCTTGGCTGGGGCCGGGGGTCACACTACCGGCCTCTGAATGACAGTGACATTCCCCAGGGATTAAGCACGCTGTGTAGACGCTGGGTCTCCATGGGGGTTACTGAGCCCCATGGAACTTAAATCATGCAATTAGCCACCAGCAAACATTTCTCCCACATTCATTTCATACCCGCATCATTTCCCATCCCTCCTCCAAAAAAATTCAGCTGCAACTTGTTTTATAACAGCCCTTATTGTACCCAGCTGCGTTGCTTTCTCTTGGAAATAGCAAAGGAGATCGAGCCATTTTCTGGATCCTTCAAAGCGTAGCTCAAAATTCTTTTCCAGGAGGCCATGCCCAGGTAACCCTGCCCTACCCTGCTCTGAGCCCCCTGGGATTCTGAACTCAATCCACAGTGTTGCTTTGTGGCCAGGTACTGAACAAGTGGTGAAGGCACATGAGCTTGGGGCAGCGATGCTTTTAGGGGAGACGAAGATGCTGATGTCACTCCTGGTTTGGGACAACTGCGTTTCTGTTTAGGGATGATAGATACACCTCGTGGTCCAGAACTTGGATTTTCTGACTCCCAGTCACCTGCTACATGGATTATAACACAACACCTGTGCAGCTCATTAGAAGACAAGGGACCGAGATGGTAAATCACCACCAGCAAGATGGAGGCTAAGCCTTTCCTCGCAGCCAATGAGGGACATGCTCTGTGAGTTGTTAGGCAGAAAAGAACCTCCTGGGTCATGTCCTCACTTTTCCTCAGCTAAAGTTCCCTGACTGTCTCCTTCAAATTCAAATGTGAATCCAGTTCCATGAGTAACCATATTATTTTTAAACAGCATCCTTCAGCCACTGCCTCTCCTGGGTTTTCAGAGAGGTAATCCTTCGTGAAACCAGCACAGGATTTTATTTTATGATTGTTGGAAAACATGTATAGGGATTCCAAGGAATTCCTGTAAATTCAAGTAAAAGATTATGCTGTAGCTCTGAGAGAAGCGCTGGCATAAAGATAGAGCTCAGGGGGGTGGGGGTGGGGGTGGGGTGGGGATGGAAAAGAGAAGTTGGGTCCTGTGGAGAGAGAGACCGAAGAGAGAGATATTAGAGACAGATATTGGAGATATCCAGCCAGGATTTAGTAGAGGAGCATCTGGTCTCAAAAGCCCATTACACCAAGAAGCACCCATGCCACCACGTGGAGTAGTTAAAAGCTCGATCCCAGGAGGAATGAAGACCAGGATTAGATCTGCAGCCCTCCACTTAACAGCTGGCCAGGTGGCTGACCTTCTTTGAGCCTTAGTTTTCTTATCTGTAAAATGGGCGTAAAAACAACCACCTGGTAAGGAAGGTGGTTGTAAGGATTAAGTGAGAAATAGTGTGTGCTTAAGACAGCCTGGCATAGACTAATACTCAAAAAAAAAAAAAAAAAGACAACAAAAAACCAAACGCAATAACTGTGATCATTAGCCCCCTGGGGCGCCTGGGTGTCTCAGTCGTTAGGCGTCTACCTTCGGCTCAGGTCATGATCCCAGGGTCCTGGGATCGAGCCCCGCATCGGGCTCCCTGCTCTGCGGGAAGCCTGCTTCTCCCTCTTACACTCCCCTTGCTTGTGTTCCCTCTCTCGTGGTCTCTCTCTCTGTCAAATAAATAAATAAAATCTTTAAAAAAATAAAAATAAAAAATAAAAATCCTATTAATGTACTAAGTGTTGTTAAGAATTACTAGTTGAAGAAATAAATAATTAGATTTTGTTTAGTTAATAAAAAATAGCACGTGTTCAGGGTAAAAAAAATTTCAAACCATACATATGCTACAATAAAATTTTATTTCAAATATTCAAACAATATAAAAAATCACAAAAGGATAAAGTTCCTGCCCTGTCCCAATTTCCACAGGTTATTACTGTTAATAATAAATTTCTTATATAGTTTTCTATAAATATTTTATGATCTTTGATTTTATATACATCAGATCATACTGTTGTGGAACTTAAATTTTCTCCTTAGTAACACATCTTGGAAATTTCTCCCGAGCAGTCCACATAGATTTGCCCCTGGTTTTTTAAGGTCTACATTGTATTCCCTTGTATGTAGGGACCACCCTTGATGTAGCCTGTCCCCCACTGCTTGGCACTATGGTTGTTTCCAGTTTTTGCTATTTTGAACAATGCCACAATAAACTCCTTTGTACCTGGGGCTTTGGTTGTTGCTACACATAAACCCATAGGATCCTGAGCCAGAATCAAGAGTCAGATACTTAACTGACTGAGCCACCCAGGTGCCCCTATGCAATTTTAATGGATGGTACCAACTCACCTCCAAAGGGGTTGTAGCAACTGACATTTTGACCCATAGTGTATGAGAATGTCTGTGTTCTGCAGATTCACCAGCTCTGAGTGAAAATGATCACACTTTACAATCTAGTAAGTAAACTGTTATTAAAAAATAACAGTAATAATAGACATATATGGAGTAGCAGTACATATTAAGTGATCTTATCTGCAAAGATGAATGTTTACAATCACCACGGAGAAGTGGGCTAGTTCCCCTTTGAACAGAGGACAGGGAGGTTGCAGGGACTTGGACCAGGGTCTGAAGATTTGCTCCACTGTTTATTACCCCAGTGACCTTGGCCACAGGTTCATCAAGGCTCTCTGTCTACAAAAGGGTGATATTAAATGAGATAAAGCATGAAAAACCTCCTAGAACTAGTGTCTGGAGCCCAGTAAACATTGATTACTATTAGGAAGCAAGCCAGAGTGCTAGAGTCCCTGGCAGGTTTGAGAAGGACCCAACTCATAACAGAGACCTGGGTTCTATTTCCCTCACCTGACTACTACCTTGCCACCCTGCTTAATTTCTTTGAATTTTCTTGCCTGTAAGATGTCAATTTGGATCCTTCCCATTCATTTGCTGATCTGGAGAAATGTGAGTGGGGAGTTGAGCCACCACGCAGGTGGCAATTTACACGGACTGGCAGAGACAGGCAGCATCACGGCAAAAGAAGGCGGGTGGAATCTCCGCTCCACATCTGTCACTGAGGCAGCAGAGAGAAGTCTGGGGCCAGATCCACCTACCTGCAGTCCTGCTTCTGCCCCTTAGAAGCCAGATGAGCTGGGGCAAGTTCTTGCAGCCATCAGAGCCTCAGTTTTCTCGATTCTAAAACATGGATAACAGTAACTACCTCATGCGTTATCGTGAGTATGAAGTACGAGTCTATGAAAGCACTTAGCAGCTGACCCCTGTTAAATGTTCAATATATTCATAGAGAGCAAAAAGTCTCACTGTCTGATCCTAGCTTCCTGGCAGATCAGGAGGGCCAGGATGCTTCCGCAGAGTGGAACAAAGAGAAATGTTAGCAGCCTTCATCTCCCAGTCACGCTCTCCATTTGTCAAGGTGACTCACACAGTCCTTTTTTCACTTTGGTAACTGTGAACGCGCCCTGGCGTGGTGGTGGGGGTGGTGAGGGCACAGGGCAGACAAAAGCAAGACTGCTAGGGTTTCTTAAATGGCTGTAACTCCAGCTGGGGATCTCTTTCATTCTTCCAGGAAAGAAGTGAGAAAACGTAGATTAAAAAATATTTTTCATCAGAACTGCTTAATACACTTAAATGTTTGATTTGCAAAGTGGAAATGCTCATTCGCTGCTATCCTGGACAACATTGTGTGGGGATTGGAGGTAGAACATGAACAAGCTTTGGGTTTTGCTACAGTGTTTCCCTCTTGGTTTGCATCTGCTTCAATTCAAATTTCCGATACGATATAACATATAAATTGCAAATATTGGCTCTAAATGGGATTTCTGAAAAACACCTTGTGAATTATTAATTAAAATTTTTTTATTTTGAAAATTTCAAATTTACAGAAAGGATGCAAAGAAAAGCCCAATGAATACTTAGATGTATCCACTGTTATTATTTTGTCACATAGGCTAATACATTATTTTTGAGATGTAGAGAGCTGCATTCATATAACATGGTCTCTCTCTCTCTTTTTGCCAATAAAAGAGTTATAGGCATGGATATAGTTATATCAATAGTATGACTCCTAGACACTCAGCTTCCTTAAGTTCGAGATCTGTTTTTCTATATGGCTGTAAGGTTGGAATGTAAGGGATCATGTTTGTAATAACTGCTGGATTGATACTTACTGCACCAAATATGTAAGATACATGACCCCTAAGCCTGTTATCAACTGTGCAAGCCAGGTCTCATCACTCCCAATTTACATATTTGGTAACTGACACTCAGATGTTGAATCACTCCTAGTGA
This sequence comes from Leptonychotes weddellii, assembly GCF_054177405.1. Lineage (NCBI taxonomy): Eukaryota > Metazoa > Chordata > Mammalia > Carnivora > Phocidae > Leptonychotes > Leptonychotes weddellii. The sequence continues at coordinate 17,706,734 of NC_138374.1, read as the reverse complement.
TTTGTCTTTTTGACTACACATCCCTTTTGGGGGATTCTCAGAAGGACATTTTAATGACAGCATATGGAAAGTTTTAACTTGAGTTTCTGGTAGAATTGCAATGTTAATTTCAGGTAATTCCTTCCACTAAGGTGGGGTTGGGGAGGGGGGCAGTGGAAGGTGGAGTTTTATGGAAACCATAGTCAGGACTTTAGTGATAGAAACCAGAAACAATAGGGGCGCCTGGGTGGCTCTGTTGGTTAACTGAGGTCGTGATCCCAGGGTCCTGGGAGGGAGCCTGGCATCAGCTCCCTGCTCAATGGGGAGTCTGCCTCTCCCTCTCCATCTGCCTCTCCCCCTCCCCTCATACTGGCTTTCTCTCTCTCAAATAAATAAATAATATCTTAAAAAAAGAAAAAAAGAAAGAAAGAAACCAGAGATAATGACCTAACCCCTCAGCCTCAGAAGACTCTTTTTGGGATGGCCTCTTACTAGCCATGCACTGTGGGACAAATCGCCCTGACGCCTCCTCATTTGTGAAATGGAGACAGGAATCAATACCTCGTTACCTGAGTTTTTGGTGAGACTCAACTTTTATGAATTTTGACGATATTTATTAATACAAGGAATTGGCATATCATTTTATTTGTAGGAGAAGGAGGGAGAGAGAAAGGAAAGAAGGATAGGACATTTTTATCTGTAGGAGAGAGAGGGAAGGAGGAGTAAAGATCTAGGTAGGATGGCAGAAATCAAGGGAAGCTTAGTTTCCTGAGCCTGGAGGGGGAGTTGACAGAAACTCACAGTCTGGGGAGAGAAGAAAGCATCTTTCAGGGAGTTCCGTTAGTTGCCATGTTCCGGAGAACCCATCCCCAGAATGTTCCTTCATGTGGCTGAGGGAGGAGGAGCCGTGGGCTTTTGAGACCCCGGCAAACTTCCTTCCAGACCACGGGGCACCCTGGCCTGCGCTCTGGCTTCCAAGGTACCCAAAGGACGCTTTTTCCTTGTTTCCCCGGGGCGGCCAATGTCAGGATTTAGAAAGCTAGTGCGCCCAACGCACGGTAAGGATCTTCTGGATAACCACTCTCCGTGAGCTTTGCCCAGCTCCTAGATGTTTCTGCGCCACCAGGTGCCTCCCCAGACCTCGAGCCAGAACATTAAGCTGCACCTTGAAGGGTAGCTCCTCAACGCAAGATGCCTGCGTCCACGCGGCGGGCCGGGGTGTGCAGGTGAACTGGCGCGCACCGGCGCTCGGACAGCGAACCGAACTGCAGAAGCGGTGACGGTGGCGGCGCGAGGTAGGCGAACTCTCTCCTTTTCATCCTTTATGTGTCCACTAAGATCTCGCCAATAAATAACAAGAATAAAACGTCTGCTTGGTTTTGTCTTTGCGCTCCCGGGATCGTAGCGGGTCTTTTAGAGAAGAGAGAAAAATGAAGAGAAACCACGGCGGCCCCACCGGCTACTTCTGGAGACCCCTGAAATCAGCAGCTGGAACTGCCAATTTGGAGAGCCCTCCGGCCTGGTCATCTAAGACCCGGGGTAACAGGTCCCCCCGAGTTGGGGGAGGGTCCGGGCTTTTCCCCCCCGCCGGGTCGGGCCCTTCAGCCAAGAGTGGCGCTGGCCAGGCTCCAGACGCGGGAAGGTGCCAAGCCCCGCTCACTTCGCATTGGGGATGCGCGCGGACGGCCCGGGCGCTCTCTGTCCGCCCCTCTCGGCAGTAGGGCGCGGTGTGGCGCGCGCGGTCCCCGGGGACAAGCCCGAGGCCGCCAGGCTCGGCGGAGAGGCGAGAGTCCCGCGGGCGGCCGCCGGCCGGTGTGCGTCTCGCCGCCCCACGCAGTTGTGCTGTGCTGCGCTGCGGGGAGCCGGGCCGGGGACCCTGAGCGCGCACGGCGCCTGATGCCGTGCGCCAAGCTGCCTCTTCGCTCGCGGCGCTCGGGGTCCGCGGGCAGAGCTCCCCGGACCACCCCGGCGCCGAGCAGCCCCCGCGGGCCCCCGCGGCTCCCGCCGGACGGGAGACGCCCCCCGGCCCCCGCCCCCGCGTGGCCCGGCTGGGCTGGCGGGAGCGGCTGGAGGAGGAGGAGGAGGCGGCGCCGCCGGGACTGCCTCCTCCCCGCCCCTCGCGTCTCCTCCCCGCGCCACCGGGAAGGACGAGGGGACTGGGCACGGGGACCCCGGCCAGTGAGCGCCCGTGCCCCGGGGCCGCCCTTTGCGCGCGCTCTGTCGCCTCGAGCCTGGGGCCGGTGTCGGCTCACATGGTGTTGGCCGCAGCCATGAGCCAGGACGCGGATCCCAGCGGCCCCGAGCAACCGGACAGAGATGCCCGCAGCGTGCCGGGTGCTCCGGCGCCCCCCGTGCCCCCCGCGCCCCCAGGCCCGAGAGGGATGCAGCCGCCGCCGCCGCCGCCCCCAGCCGGCCTACCGCAGATCATCCAAAAGTAAGCGGAGGGAAAGCGGAGAGGGGACCCCGGGTGGGCTTGGGGGACACGCCCCGGGCGCCCCGCTCCGTGCCTTCATCTCTCGCGTCGCTGCTGAGCTCCGCGCGGCCGCCTTGCGTTTGAAGTTTTCTTGTCCTCTCTCGGCAGAGTCGGTGTCATTCTGGCTGTTCGTGAGGTTGGGGACAGGGAAGCCAGGTTATTTGGGGAAAATAATTTTGTTTTTCTTATCCCCTTTCTCTTCAGGGACGTTACTGGATATTTTGAGCTAAAGTAGCTCAAACTGGGGGAAAATGGCCCAGAGAGTATGGTTCATCTTTCCGGTCCCGGAGGCCGCAGGAATGTATGGAGAGCCGGGTGTGAGTGGGTGCGCGCCCGTGAGGGTGTGTAAGGAAAAGACCACCACGGGCAGCCGCCCTTCATGGCGGCCCTGGAGTAGTCAGCCCGTGGCAATGGGTGGAAAGGATGGTGAGGGTTTGTAAACAGCACATTTTGCTTTGCTCGGAAAGAAGTGTCTATGCTTTTCAAGGAGGCCCTTGCGGGGAAGAGTTCTTAGCCGCGCCACCGTTGTGCGTGAATGTTACCATCTTGATTCTGGTGCTGTGCGAATCTTCCGAGCTGGCCTTCCCAACGCCTGAGTACGTCGGGATGGTCAACAGGCTCTGAGAAGGTCTTTCAGCCCATTTTGAGGGGCGTAACAGTAAAACAGGGATGTTTTGTTGGTTCTTTGGAGATTTTGTTTGATAGTTTAAGGCCTAGAATGTTGGTTTGTTTGAAGGATCTTTATTCTCCTGAAGGCTTCCCTCAGCTTGTACTGAAGTCAAAACCAGTTTAAGAAAGTGTAGGAAAGTCTGAATGATGAATGCTTGGGTGAAACTGATGGTGCTGGAGATAAGCACTAAGTACAGAAAATCAACCGTATGGAGTGGGGGGGCAGCGCTGCTGTATGGATGCTTTGAGTTACATAAACGTTTGAAAATGCGGTAAGAGGAATAACCAGTGATGGGTTGTAAGTGGAAGTAAATGGCACTTCAATACTGTTTTAAAGACTGACTTCAGAAAGAATAGTGAAAATTCAAGTTTGACATAAAAAAACGCCGGCATATTTCTGAACAAAATGGTTCCCCTTTTTTGACTAGTGGACTGCTAAAGTTTCCATTTGTGACAACTTTCTGCTTTAATTCGATTTTATCTGACTTTCAACTACTAACAAGTTGCTAACTACTTGAACATGGAAATAATTTAGATTATTTTGTTCCTATTGTTTTGCAAATTATTTAAGCTAAGATTTAACTAAATATGGACAGTTTAAGTACATCATTACTTAAAATGTATCTTTAGTTCTTGATATAAATATAAACTAACAGAGAAAAATATATTTAAAACCTAAAGTTTCTTTACTTAAAAAAAAAAAACAACTAATTGACCAATTACTAATTGGAAAACATCTAACGTGCTACTGGGCCAGTGTTTTGTGGCTTGAGATTAGGCTACCCATTAAATTTATTGAGTTTGCTTTGGTACTGTAATCACCATGCATTTTCCTGTCATTTCCTTTTAATTAGGAAAAAGCTAGGAATTTTATGTTCACAGAAATATCTTTGTAGATAGGGGTCTGATTTACCCTGTTAGCCCCATTTTGAAAATTCTATCTCTGGGATATCTTACTTTAGTAGATAAGAGCTTTTCAAAGATGTCCCCTTCTGTCAGTGGCCCAGAATGGAGACTTCAAGAAGCGCCTGATGGCTCTGCCTCGTTTTGCATTGGTGACACAGATCAGTGTTCAGAGGCCAGGTTGAAGGCCGGTGAATGTGCCCATGGAATTGGATGTTTGTGCACTTATGTTTCAAAAACGTTCTTTATGAGGATGATTTGGGGTTTGGTCCCCTCAGAACCCACTGAAATTACGCTGGAACCAGGCATAACATGGCAAATGTTTTGCAGGTCCATCTTCAATGCGCTGAAACTTGAGCAGGTTATTTTGAAACTACATTTGCATAATTTAATCTGAGCAACCATTTTTAATGTAGTTATGAGGTGCTGTTTGCATCAGCCATCTTTGAGAAAACCTAGTGGGGAGATTGCCCTCAGCTGCAGAATCAATTGCCCACATTTTGATTGAGAATTTTGTGAGCTAGAGCTTTGGATAAAATTCTTCTCGGATTCTTTGGATAAAATTAATATGTGGATCACATATTAAATACATTTTATTGGGGAACCTTTGTTTATTCTAGCTATTTTAATGAGGTCATTATGTAATTCGTAAGAGAAGTTTTGAACTCTTTCAAAATGATGAAGATATCAATCTTTTTCATGTGCATAGTGTAAAAGGATTACGAGAATTGTTTTCACTTCTTAATGTCCTTGTTAATGGTTTTAATTTATATCGGCTTGCATTTTGGATAAAGTCAAGGACTATGATAATAGTCATGATCATAATAAAAGCCTGTTCCTGTTAATGTGTATCATATTTGGTCTTGGAAGAACTGCTGTATACCACATTTAAGTAGCTAAACACATGAAGTATGAGGATGAATAATGACACTGATTTTGATATTTGTTTTGTAGATGCCAGTCTCTGTACTCAGGAAAAATGCATCAAAAGTTAAACTCGGTAGGGTACTTTGTTCTACTCAGGTATACTTAATTTTCTTATTACTGTGTTCTTAGTTTCAGTAAAGAATTGCCCATGACCTTTCTGCTCATATCAACCCCTGACTCCTGGCCAATATTAGCATCACCTATAAAGATTATCAGCCATGTTTAGACATAGAACTAGTATTTTATAAGATCTTTGTTTTAAACTTGTCTTCTCTGAGTTGGCCAATGTGAAGGTCTTATTGGGTCAGATGTAAAGCATTGTGTAAACCATGTGGGCAGTACAAAATATAAAATAATATAAATAAATATAAATAACTTAAGAGGAGATTTAGAATGAGCTTAGGAAATCAGAATAATTTGATGACTTAAAATATATATATTAGCAGAAGTAAAACAACATTGACTGATGTGTTTTGGTGAATGTTTTATAAGGACTTACCTCCTTAAACATTCACAATATTTTATTTCCAAAAGTATTTTGTTTTAATTTTGTGCTTTCAAATCAAACCTAATTCTTGATTCATGAGAAGTTATTTATTAACCTTGATGAACAGCAGAAATGAAAATTTAGGTTGTAAATTTTAAAACTTTCTTCCAAATGGAAATAGAGTCAGTCAATTCTGTGTGAAATATTGAAGTCAGTTGTCAGATGCAACTATAAAGTGTCACTACTCATGGTGAAAATTAACCAAACAAGCACACACACCTTTTGTGAGGCGAACACATGGTTTTCCTAAATTATTTGACTTGCGGCAAAGTATTACTATCTATTGCATGATATCAGATTGTGCATTTGAGTATAGGTGAGTTATTTTATTTCCTTTCCAGATTATTTTGATAAGCAATGAATAAAAATCAACTATAAAAATAGAAAAGGTTTTGGTTTAGAATTGATATCGAGTGTCACCTGCACGTGTTCATGACTTAGGAGGATATAAATCCAACTTTGATTTCTTAAGGTTATAGTTTTCTGCATTGCGTAGGACTTGGGCTGACTGTTTTCAGAGCAAAGGCTCCCCTGATTCAGTATAGAAAATGTTACAAGTAGTTATTCTGCTTGCAGATAATTTTACAGACATTCTGCATTTGGAAGGAGCTCCATGTAACTCTCAGGGAATAACGTGGAGGCAAGCTGTGTAGGATGTCCAGGCACTTTGATGGGCATGCTGACAATTACATTCAGAATCGGGGAGGAAATAAGAATTTTCCAAAAACGGACATTACCTCACACTCATGCTTGGTCCTTTTCTGGAAAGAGGATGGAATTTCTAACATCTGTGCCAGTTTCTAACATCAGTTTGAGTCCATTTTTAGGGAAAACAAGGATACACTTGTAGAAGGAATTTTGAAAATTTTGAACACAATCTTAAACTGCATGTAGGACAAGCATTCAGCAGGAGAAAACATGAGAGGATTAAGTGTTTACCCAAAACAGGAAAGGAGAGAGAGTGGGTTCTTTCCTTAGCATTCTGAAAAGTTTCTTTGCTTCTCTAGAAAGGTATTTTTTTTCTTAAAAAATTTCGCCTTAAAGTTTTTGTGGTATTTTTAGATAGCAAGTATAGCCATCCAGTTATGAGTTTTTTTTCAAATTGCCAAAGAGATCAGTATTATGAAATGTAGTACATTATTCCCATTAGTCATGGTAAATGTCTATGCACATGGTGAACACAGAGCTCTTCTAATGCCAGTGCTGGGAGGGGGGGAAGGAAAAAAATTATCACCCATTTTATTCTTCTATCTACTTATTCTTTTGTTACCTCCTTAGCAGTTTGTCAGATTAATAATTTTAAAAGCCCAGATCTGTCTGTTGGAATGAATTCTGATCTGTTAAGATCTCTTTGCCTGTCCTTATAGTCACCAGGGGGAAAAAACCCCACCAGGCTTGACTCGCAGTGAAATGAGCCCACATTTTCCAGTTTCTCTCTCTTTCTCTGATTTATTTTTCTTGTGGCTGCAGGTTTCTTGATTCCAGTAAACTAATATTTCTTCCCTGCCCATAACAGCTAATCCTTAGGTAAACAAACCAGTATAGTTCAATTCACAGCACTGATAAACAAGAATCTAAAAAACGTTAGGAACTGGGGTCTAACTGAGGGCTAGAATTAAAATGGGCTGAACTGAACACGGAAGGCAAGAATGGAAGAAGCTTGAGAAAGTGGACTTAAAACTCCAGAGAGATACTGGGAGGCAGGGCACCCCTCTTCCTTCCTCCACCCTGGTCCCCCTGCCAGACAGAAGCTTGAAGGGATCTCCTGTGTCACAAAATCCCACTTAATCTGATTTTTATTTCCTGCCACAGTAATTATCTTGTTTAGGCTGGTCTAACTGATATGATCTTGTATATTTTAATAGGGAAGGTTGCTGTGGATCCACAGCTGGTGTGAGTGACTGGTAGCTGTATTTAGAATCAGTGCGTTGAAAAGTTTTGCAGAAAGTAAAGTGACCCGTATTCCAGAATCAGGGCAAAGACGGTAATTAGTGGTTTGTACAAGGGAGCAAATGACAATTCCCTTTCTGGTTAATGAAGCTGGCTGGATCTTGCCTGATATGTGTGATAGACTGGAAGCCTACTATTGCTTGTTCTCGCCAGTGGGAAGACTGGGAAATCCTAACTTTAATTAAAAAGGCACATTTTTGAATCAGGAATGTGAATTTGGCTTCCAACACCACCTACGGGGTATTGGTGGTAGGCTGATATTTTGCCTGGCTCAATGGGTGGTCACTTTAAATTCCACCCAACTAAGGTTTTAGTCTTCAACACTTACAGGCAGCAAATTTGGGTACAAGTCAGCACTGTCCGCTGTTTGAGGAGGAGGTGGAAGGGAAGGCCACCCCCCGCCAGTATTTTGGATATAACACGTATTTCCATCTAATATGATAAAGTCTTTATAGTGGCAGAAGTTACAGCCAAGTTAATTGATCTTACTCTTTCCTACAGTTCCTGCTGGATTTTATAAATAAGTCCCCTGAGGGTTTACAAGGCAACTTTTCCAACTCACTGACAGCACCTCTTTTGGGGAGATGGTACATATTCATGTGACTGTACTTTATGAGCAAAAGGGGCCGTTAAACAACTTGCATGAGGATGTGTTAATAACTTGCAGTTCAGTTTGGACAATAAATCTTTTTCCATGTGTTCAGAAACAAGAGGCTGGGGGTCATGCATGTGTTTAAGTGTGGTTGTCACCCCATGAAGACAGTCTTCATGCCACGTTTCCCTTCTTTAATGTGGGTATTTGCTTTAAGGGTGCACCAGGGCCCTTTGCTGCTGTCCTTTCTAGGCACCTGCTTTTTCCCCATCACGGTAATAACCCATCAGTTCTCAGGTGCCCCTTCCCGCCCAAACCTGGAAACCTCCACTCACAGTGAGCTGGACATCTTAAAATACTTCTCCAATTTTGCAGCTTGTCTATAGGTTGTCTCCCAAATATGTTTTTGGCTCTTACCAGATCTGCCTTTAAACCTGACCTCCAACATTATGAAGCTAAAGGAGTAGACAAGGTAATCTATACAGTATTTTAAAGAGGTTTTAATTCCGCTGAGGTACTTCCTTTAGTTTACTTTGAATTTGTTAGTGAATAAAATGATCTAGGATTTGCCTGGTGTAAAATGCACATCCTTGCTCTAAATTAATTATTGGGTCTCTGATGAAGAGGGTCAGAGCTGAAAAGAAAACCCTGGACTGGGAGCGAGTGCCCTGGACAAGCCCATTAACCTCCTTAATTCAGCCTCTCCAGGAATTGGAAATGATCAATGGCAGCCATGGGTATAGTACATGCTTGTGAGACTGCTCACACGTGAAAACAGCAATGATTATGAAAAGGAATTAAATGCTTCCTCTAACATTTGCAAAGCATATTTGGATCAGTGTTACAATTTTAAGTCAGAGGGGCGCCTGGGTGGCTCAGTCGTTCAGCGTCTGCCTTCGGCTCAGGTCATGATCCCAGGGTCCTGGGATCGAGCCCCGCATCGGGCTCCCTGCTCCTTGGGAAGCCTGCTTCTCCCTCTCCCACACCCCCTGCTTGTGTTCCTGCTCTCGCTCTCTCTCTCTCAGTCAAATAAATAAATAAAATCTTTAAAAAAACTTTTTTTAAGTCAGAAAAGCAGAAATGTCAGTGAAAAGACAAACATTTTATGCTGTTTGCTGATCACTAGAAATTTTTAAAAAGAAAAACAGTTATTTTGGAATGTTAATTACTTGGGAAGGTTGAAGTGACTACTCGAGTTTGCAAAAAGTGAATACTCGAGTTTGCAAGTAGAGTTTTCAATGCGGGAGGCAGATGCAGTTATTTTCATTTGTCTAAGTTGGATTGTATTCAGCACAGTTTGGTGGGACTGTGTTTGGCGATGGTATTGTTTTCAGAAGCACGAACCGTAAACAGGACGTGCGAGTGGCCTTTGGGGCCCCGGCTGCGCGGGCTTGGAGTCGGCAACCCTGTGGGCAGCCTGGGCGGCAGATACTCGCCCCGACCTTGCGGCCGAAAAAACACTTTGCGGAGAGATCATGGGTGTCCAAAAGCTGAGCCTCAGGTTTCTGTGTGGCCTCCTTGAAGAGACCAACGTTGTTTGCAGACCCTCCCACGGACTGGGTCTCCTCTGCGCCCTGCGGACTCGCACTAGCAGCGTCATCCATAGACTGCCCTTATGGAGAGCCTTTATTTGGTACCTGAAAAGATATTTTTTTAACCTTCTGCACAGAAAGGGAATGAGCTGTGTGATTCAGTCTTGATTTGTAGACCTAGGGTAAATACATAATGAGGATGAACATAAGGATAGTTACTGCAGCATTGTCTAGAAGAGCAACAAATTAGAAACCATGTGAAAGTTTTCCAGTTGGGAAAATAAACTGTGTGCATGTAATTTCGTTATCTTATATTTATTAATATGGAACATAAAATAATATGGAATATAGTATTGTTAACTAAACTAAAAATGACAAACAGCATGTACACCAGGAATCTCACAATTTAAAAAAATGTATGTGGATGTGTGTGTGGGAGCCCACAATTCCGGAAAAGCACCTAAAGAACAAATATAAAGATGCTAACAGTAGTTCTAATTCTAGGTGATTCAGTTACAGGGTTTTGGGGTTTTTATTATACTTTCTACTTTTTTTTTCAGTGAGTATGTATTAATTTTATAATCAGAGAAAATAAAACTTTCTATTTTTAAAAAACAAAACTAGGAATAGACATTTCATATTGGCATTACACTATCTTTAAGACAGAACTGCCCTTTTGTGTCTTAGACTTTAGGCCTGGAAGGCATCTGAGGGCTGCTTTAGCCCAGCCTTCCTGTTTTTCTAGGGAAGGCAAGTGAGCATCAGAGAAGTCAAGTGAATTATTCAAGGTCACACAGCAAGGGTAGTGGTAGGTTGTAGGAATCCTCACCTCTCTGTCTATTGCATTTTCTGCTAGGCTTCCCTTTTGTGTGCCTGGAGTTGGGGAAGGAAGAAATAGGGAACATTCATAAACTCTCCATTTATCAACTGGCTGAAGTCTGCTCAGATCCCCCCAAAGGGACTTGAATAACATCCTTAGGTATGTTATTGCCTCCCCATTACCCCCTGCCCGTAGGTTTTTCTGTAAGTGGCAGTAGACTGGCCTCTCCAGAGCATCTCATGCCCTGTTCCATCCGGCCAAACTAGCCGGGCATCACATTTTTTTTTTGTCCTTGAACTATTTGAAAGTAAGTTGCATAACTGTAGCTCTGTTATTTGAAGGAAATTAATCTTAAATAATTTTATCTAATGAGCACTAGATTTTTAACTTTTTCCATTTGTCAGAAAAATGTCTCCCAATAGCTCTTTTTAAAACCCCCTGGCTCAGATTCACAAGTGCATTTGTTTATGATGCCTTTTTAAAATTAGCAACTGTACCCACCTTTTTCTGTTCTTCATGACGAAAGACTCCAGGCTAGTTGTCTTGTAGAACGAGCCATGATCTGGATATGTGTATTATTTCCTCATGACGAGATTTAGGTTAAGCGTTTTGGCCAGGATCTGCAATGGGTGCTGTGTGTCCCTTAAGTTTGATCTGTTGGTTAATGAGGTCACCTCCAGACCTCCCCATTGTAACGGGACATTTTTCTCTTTGTGATTAGAGAATACTCACAGTATGAGTAATGAGATACTGTGAAACGCTCTGAATATACTGTTTCCCAACAAACTTTCACCTCATGGATTTATCTTTTTTAAAAAATATATTTTATTTATCTTTTTAAGTAAGCTCTACGTCCAACGTGGGCTTGAACTCATGACCCCAAGATCAAGAATCACGTGCTCTACAGACTGAGCCAGTCCAGTGCCCCTCATGGTTTTATTTTTTAATTTGACCATATTTTTAAAAAGTCCCTTCAATGAAATGTGGAACTGAAATGATAAATTAATATTACTTTAGAATGGATTAGTTCGGATATATAGTTTAAATCAGTTGGCCTTGCAAATACGTGTGCATTTTACCAGCCCCTGGATATTATTGGAGACTCTAAATTTTTCTAATCCTGACTTGCTAGGAACCTAACTGGTGGGCCAGCCACTTCCCACTTAACCTCTGCGGCAGGCATTTTGTCACGGGCTGCAGTACTATTTAATGTCCATACAGAGGGAATACAAATCCCTTTTCGTGCCAATGGCATGAATGGGTGCTAATGTAATTTTTGCTAGCTCACACAACGTTTTAGGCATCCTCTTGAAGCTAAGTCAACTCTTTGCAGAAACCTTTTATCTTCCTTTTCAAAATCACTCTATGAAGCGGACTTTAAAAATGACTGATGACTTGCCCTGGAACCTAAACTGCGAGAGTCCTGGAGCTGGTCTGTGACTACTGGTTTGTTCATGCTTTTCAGATTTAAATTACATAGCTATTTTTGCCTCTTCCAGATTGGTACTTTTATTTTCATGCACAAAATATGTATGGGTGGGGAGAATGGTGTGGAGTAGTGAAAAGAAACAAGACCAAGCCTTCTCTATGTTCTAGAGTCAGCTTTGCCACCACTAACTAACACTGAGCTTCAGTGTTCTCATCTGTAAAAGGGAACAATAGAAAGTAACAACTAACATTCGTTGGGTGCTTCCTGGGTGCCATCTACTATTCTAAGCACCTTTTATATGCTAAATCCATTTAATCATTTCATCGGTCTATAATCCTGTGAGGAAAGTACTGTTATTCTCCTCATTTTACAAGTGAGGAAATCAAGTCAGAAACTTACCGGGACTCAACAAAACTACGAAAAATAATATTTACGAAACAACTGGTGGTATGAGGCTGGGTGAGAGAATGTTCTGTAAATTAAGATCATATCCTCCCTATGTAAACATCTGTGTCCTCAAAATAATTTCTAGAAAACCCATCAGTGGGGCGCCTGGGTGGCTCAGTCGTTCAGCGTCTGCCTTCGGCTCAGGTCATGATCCCAGGGTCCTGGGATCGAGCCCCGCATCGGGCTCCCTGCTCGGCGGGAAGCCTGCTTCTCCCTCTCCCACTCCCCCTGCTTGTGTTCCCTCTCTCGCTGTGTCTCTCTCTGTCAAATAAATAAATAAAATCTTAAAAAAAAAAAAAAAGAAAACCCATCATTTACAAAGAAAATATTATAGAAAAAATTGCTGAAATAAATCTGAAGTAGGTCAAATTGAGTTTGAGTTAAACTAAACATTCCAGTCAGAAACATTCTTTCTTGTTTCTTTTTCCTTTTTTTCTTGTAGCTTTAAGTGTGCCTTTTGGTTTAAAGTGAAATCCATATCCCAATTTAAATTCCATTAGCAAATCGGGCTCTGGCATTTGATTTGCTGTCTTACTCTGCTTGTTATGCATGTTAAGCCAGACCTGAATTTGATGCTCACAGAGAGTATATAAACACTTATAATCCTGGCGCCTGGGTGGCTCAGTTGGTTAAGCGACTGCCTTCAGCTCAGGTCATGATCCTGGAGTCCCGGGATCGAGTCCCGCATCGGGCTCCCTGCTCGGCAGGGAGTCTGCTTCTCCCTCTGACCTTCCTCCTTCTCATGCTCTCTGTCTCTCATTCTCTCTGTCTCAAATAAATAAATAAAATCTTAAAAAAAAAAAACAAAAACAAAACAAAAAAAACCAAAACACTTATAATCCTCTCAGCATGTGCTAAAATCATAACAGGTACGATAGTTTGATTTACAAAGAGAGCGTCTGCCAAGTTCTACCACACCATTTTTAAACCAATTCAAAAAACCGGGATTCAGCAATGATTAAAGTATCCTAGGTTCCTATAAATAGCAAGAAGAATTCCTGACTTGAAACGTGGCAACATCAAGCTCGCTTAGTCTCCGGCAGACATATGGTGAATGGTTTTAGCAGACTTGGTCACAGGTGTCCTTTTGCCTTAAGACACCATTGTGTGCAGAAACCAGACTTAATAGAGTCAGTGAGTTAGGAAAGGATTGTTTGCTTTTGACCTGTGAAAGGTTTTACAGTAAAGATCCTTTAAACAGTGAGTTTCTCAGTGTATTTCAGATAAAAATTTAATCAGTCTAAGAATTCAGAGGTCCAGTGGTAATTTTTAAAACACTTTTTTGTCTTTTTTTAATTTATAGAGGTATAATTGAAATACACAGGGCTGTACATGTTTAAAGCATCCCTCAAATAATCAAGATAATAAAGATTTTTATTACCCCTGAAAGTTTTTTCATACCTTTTATGATTTATCCTTCGCTCTTTCCCTTAATCCTCTTCCCCCCCAGGTAGCTACTGATCTGCTTTCCATCACTGTAACTTGAGTTTTTGCATTTTCTAGAATTTTATACAAATATAATCATAGTTGTTGTTGTTTTTGACCTGGTTTCTTTCACTCAACATAATG
>NC_138374.1:17677214-17692797 GCF_054177405.1 Leptonychotes weddellii | reverse complement strand
TATGTGGACTTTTGTATCAGGTTTTCTTTCACTTGGCATGTTTTGTTGTTGTTTGTTAGTTTGTTTTTAAGATTTATTTATTTATTGGTGAGAGAGAGAGGGAGGCAGAGGGAGAGAGAAAATCCTGAAGCAGTCTCTCCGCTGAGCACGGAGCCCAACTTGGAGCTCGATCCCAGGACCCTGAGATCATGACCTGAGCCGAAATCAAGAGTTGACTGCTTAACCGACTGAGGCATCCCTAGCATGATGTTAAGGCTAATCCATGTTGTAGCCTGTATTAGTACTTCATTCCTTTTTATTGCTGGATAATATTCCATTGTCTGGACAGACAATTGTTATCCATTCATCGGTTGGTGGATTTGGGTTTTTTCTACTTTTCAACTATTGTGAATAGTGCTGCTCTGAACATTTATGTGCACGTTTTTGCTTGGACATCTGTTTCTAATTCTTTTGGGTATATATCTGGGAGTGGAATTGCTGAGTCACATGGTAATTCTGTGTTTAATTTATCGAGGAACCTCCAAACTGTTTCCCAAAGTAGCTGCACCATTTTATATTCCCATCAGTAATGAATGAGTGTTCTTATTTCTCCACAACCTTGCCAACACTTGTAATTTCCCTTTTTTTTTTTAATTGTGGCCATCCTAGTGTGTATAAAGTGGCGTGTCATTGTGATTTTGATTTGTATTTCCATAATGACTAATGATGTTGAGCATCTTTTCATGTGCAAGAAGACTATTTGTATATCTCCTTTAGAGAAATATATATTCAAGCCCTTTGTCCATTTTTAAATTTAGTTGTTTATCTTTTTTGTGAAATTGTAAGGGTCCTTTATAAATTCTGAATACTAGATCCTTAGCAGATACGTGATTTGCAAATATTTTCTCCCATTTTGTGGGGTTTCCTGCAGCATATGATTTTAAGGTTCATCCTTTTTTCTTTGCATATATCAAAAGTTTGGTCCTTTTTATTGTTGAGTGGTATTCCATTTTATGGATATATCATAAATGGTTTATCCATTCACCTGTTGATGTGTATTTAGGTTGTTTCCAGGTTTGGGCTATTACAAATAAAGCTGGTAAGAACATTCCTTTACAAGTATTTATATACTTGGGTAGTTTTCTTGGGCAAATATCTAGGCCAATGATCATTTAAACTTTTAGGAGCAGAGATGTTATACATAAGAGTAAATTTTGGGTGAAAACACCTTTGAATTTTTATTATTGGGTCTTTGAACAGAGCATGTTAAATATGACCCTTCGAGGCATTTAAAGAACACACGCTTTTCATCTTAGTTTTCAGGGTCAGTCACTCATCATAGTTTCTTTTTTTCTCCTATTGATGACTCTTCTCCCAATATTTTTCATTTGACAAATAATTATTACTGTGGAAATTGGGACACAGATGAATAAGATGACAAAACTGCAGAACTTCAAGCTGGAAAGGACCTAGAAATCATCTAATTCAATGCTCTTGCTTTACAGAAAAGAAAGCCAGGTTTAGAAGGAAGGCCATATTTACCGAAGGCCATTCAGCCATTAGAGAAATTAAGTGGGCAGAGGAATGCTGCCTGTGAGAGTAATTTTAAGGCTTCTAGTGATCAGGTGTCTACAGATGTAATAGTGCTGGGCTTGAGTGAATGGCACCATATTCCTGCTGTGCTGTAGGGTTCACAGGGCACCTTTTCCTTCCTAGTTTAATCCCACTCAATTCTCCAACCACCCCGTGAAACAGGTAGGGATTAGGTAATTACCAGTGGTTCAGGGTTCCGTAATCAATGGCTGGAGAGCCCAGGCTCAGAGCCAGGCCTTCTGTCCCTTTCCAACTTGTATGCCCTCCTTCCTTTCTGGTGAGCCTTTCCCCAGCTCTGTGCTGGCTACCACTGCCTGAATTCAGCCCTCCCAGCTCCTCCCCCTGCCTCCAGCTGGGCCTGTCCTCACGTCTTTCTCTTCTCCACACCAGTTCAGCCTTAATCTTATTGTCTATTTGCTCAAAGCCCTGCCTTAGGATCTTGTCTGTAGGTTGAGATTCAGACTGCTTAGAAGCCCTTTCTGGGTCTCCCCTGACTCAGCTGTCCACGCCTGACCTTGCTGTCTGTCCAGCTCCCTCCTGCCTCTGCCCTACACCAGCTTTTCTCTTCAACTCAAACATTCCTTTCATCTTTATGGATTCTGCTTAGACCTCATGCCTTCTAGGGCGCTGTCCCTGACCCCACGCAATAAGGTAGGCTGGGTGCCCCTTTCCTGTGAGGCCCTGTGGCCCCCAACTGTAGCATTTACTCCGTGTTTACCTCCTGCAGGTCTCCTCTAAAGACTCCATAAAGTGCTTGAGGTTGGGGCCAGTGTTTTTCGTCTTGGTGTCTCTAGCATATGGCAGGTCCCTGGCACATAGTTTGCCAAATACATGAGAGAATGAGCAAGTTGACTGCAACCTAACTATAGATCTAATTGATTCTGTGATGAGAAAAACCACTTAGGGTGGTGTCATGGATGAGAACTGATATGAGAGCAAAGCTTGGTTTTGCTCTTACGTGTCATGCAACCTGACCGTCTGGAAGGCTAGAGGAACACGAACACCTTACCTTTATGTTTGGAGAGGAGGTATAAGGGAGCACAGACCCCAGAAGTAAGACACCCAAGCTCTGGTCTGGCCCTACCTGCAAGTCACTGTGTGAGCAGAGATAGGGCCCTTCGCCTCTTAGGTCCCACATTTGTTAAAGGAGGACCAGGATGTGGACTTGTTACAGGACATGCGGTTTGTTATAACCATCAGTGAGATGACGTGGGAACATGCTTTGATAAGACTAAAGTGCTGAATACACGTGTGTCATATGTAACCAGGCTTCATCTCCTGCGGCCATCTCCAGCCAGGGACCCGATTATGCCTTTCTTTTTTTTTTTTTTTAAAGATTTTATTTATTTGACAGAGAGAAACACAGCGAGAGAGGGAACACAAGCAGGGGGAGTAGGAGAGGGAGAAGCAGGCTTCCCGCTGAGCAGGGAGCCCGATGCGGGGCTCGACCCCAGGACCCCGGGACCATGACCTGAGCCGAAGGCAGACGCCCAACGACTGAGCCACCCAGGCGCCCCCGATTATGCCTTTCAAGGTGAAAGCAGTTTCCAGGCTGAAATTCTTCTTCCGATCTAAATAGGCGAAATGGTGGAAATGGCACTTCGAACACCCCTGAAGTCCTGTTGCTTCAAAGCTTTTAACAACAGAAGTTTCTGGATCACAAAAATGGCTTTTTAAGCCCTGAGCAAATACTACGCCTCTTTCAAGCCATTGCTAAAACAACACACCTCACGACAACGGCGGCACCAAGACACTTTATTATTACCTTAACATTTGCCGTACTGACAGTTTAATTGTAGCAACGGTAAGGACAGTTGACGAATGGTAGCTGCACAAAGGAGATGCCCATCTGGCCTTGGAACTCACAAACGCTTCTGTTTCCTCTTCCTGGGATGGTGTCAAGAGGCTCTCAGAACGGTCCAGTGTTTGACATACTGTCCTAGGCTGTCCTACAGTACACAGCCTCTGACCAAACAAACTGGGCTGACCCTAAGTCCTGATAATGGAATTGTCTACCTTTTCTTTTCTTTTTTTTTTTAAAGATTTTATTTATTTGACAGAGAGAGACACAGCGAGAGAGGGAACACAAGCAGGGGGAGTGGGAGAGGGAGAAGCAGGCTCCCCGCGGAGCAGGGAGCCCGATGCGGGGCTCGATCCCAGGACCCCGGGATCATGACCTGAGCCGAAGGCAGACGCTTAATGACTGAGCCACCCAGGCACCCCAATTGTTTACCTTTTCAAGAAGGTTGGGAAAGCACCAGAATCCACACGGGGCGCATGCCCAGGCCAGCTTCAAGGAGTTCGTGCTGGGAGACCTAAGGTTCTTAGGAGGCTGCTTAAAACGAGAGAACACGTCAGTAGGGCCTGTGTGGTGGCTCGGTGTGTGCTGAGTACGTCCGTGACAGGATCAAGCATGCTTTCCTTACTGAGGAGCAGAAACTCGTTGCCAAAGTGTGGAAGGCACAATCACAGAGTCAGAAAGCTAAATAAACAAATGAAGCTTTTTTGAGTAATTAAAAAAAAAAGTCGCCCGGAAAATAAGTGATTGCCCGTGATTTCTCCATGAGACCTGTTCTGGCCACCCTGTTAAAATTGCATCTTGCGGGGCGCCTGGGTGGCTCAGTCGTTAAGCGTCTGCCTTCGGCTCAGGTCATGGTCCCAGGGTCCTGGGATCGAGCCCGATGGGAGCCCTGCTTCTCCTCTCCCACTCCCCCAGTTTGTGTTCCTGCTCTCGCTGTCTCTCTCTCTGTCAAATAAATAAATAAAATCTTTAAAATAAATAAATAAATAAATAAAATTGCATCTTGCATCTTCCGGTCCAGTCTCCCTTACTTTGTTCTGTTTTCACCATGGCACTTTCTCTCTTACAAGATGGTATAATGGACATACATCTCTCACTTACTGTGTATTTACTGAATGTGTGTCTCCTCCCTCCCCGCCAGTGTCATGTCCACTCTCCAGGAGTGGAGGCGTTTTATTCACTGACTTACCGCCCCCCCCACTCCCAACCTAAGACCACTACCTGGCACCTAGAAGCAGCTCACTCACTGTTCGAAGGACTGGCTGAGCTGTTACTAAAGATGTCAAGCTTAGACACTGTCACACACACAGCTTCTGCTGCTTCCCTGAGCCCATCTAGGCTGTGAACTCTGTGCAACTCCGGGATCTGAGTTTGGTGGTGCAGGAAACTGAAATGAAAGTGCAAGGGGTGGGACGATCATATCCTCTGCTCCGGTGTGATTCGTGAGAGTAAAAGAAGGTGCGGAACTGGGCTGCTCCTCCTGGTCCCAGGCATCAATTGCTCAGTACTCCTATCCCAGCCTGGCTCTGACAGTGACCAGTCTCGTTGGACTCCCATTGGCAGAGACTCGAGCTGTGCATTTGCGGGGATCTTGATGTGGGACGAAGAGCAGGAAGGGCTAGGTCTCACTCAGTTCCTTGCAATAGGGGCCCAAAAGAGTAGCACAAACACATGCCCAGCTATAGGGGATTAGTGAATCAATTCCTCTGCATCCTCCCATGCAATGAGGACTATTTCTGTGTGCTGTTATAAAGAAATCTCAGGGATATATTAAGGGGAAAAAGCAGGGTGCAGAAAATGTATATACATTGCTACCTTTTATGTAAGAAAAGGGAGAACAGGAAAATTATTTCGTATAACTTTTTAATTTTTTTTAAAGATTTTGTTTATTTATTTGAGAGAGAGAGAGCGAGAGAGTGAGCGAGAGAGAGTGAGAGAGCACAAGCGTGGGGAATGGCAGAGGGAGAGGGAGAAGCAGGCTTCCTGCTGAGCAGGGAGCCCAATGTGGGACTCTATCCCAGGACCCCGGGATCATGACCTGAGCCAAAGGCAGATGTTTAACGACTGAGCCACCCAGGCACCCCATAACTTTATTTATTTTTTTTAAGATGTATTTATTTGAGAGAGAGAGAGAGGAAGCAGAGAGAGGGGCAGAGGGAGAGGGAGGCAAGCAGACTCCCTGCTGAGCAGGGAGCCCGTCAACTTGGGGCTCAATCCCAGGACCCTGAGATCATGACCTGAGCCAAAATCAAGAGCTGGATGCTTAACCAACTGAGCCACCCAGGCGCCCCTATTTCATATAACTTTAAAACACAATAATTTGATTATGTATCTCCAGTGGAATGTATCTTAAGGTCAAAACAAATTCCAAATAAATCTTAAACTGTTTTCAGTAATATTTTTAGTGATAGTATTGGTATTACTATTCTGAAACAATTATATATATTATATTATATATATTATAATATTATGTATATATTATATACATATATATATGTATATAATAAGTAATTATGTTAGGGGCACCTGGCTGGATCAGTCGGAAGAGCATGCGACTCTTGATCTCGAGGTTGTAAGTTCAAGCCTCACGTTGGGTGTAGAGATTACTTAAATAAAATAAAAACTTAAAAAGAATAAGCAAATGATGTTAAAATAATCAGAAACAAATATTTTTAGTATGTTAAAAAAGAACAGTTTCATAATTAAAGGTGTTAAGTAAAAATCCTGTAATCCTGAATTTGAATTGGAAATGTCAGTATGAATTCCTGATATAATTTCTCTTTTGCAAATGAGAAAGTATTTCCTAAGTTTTT
The DNA here is from genome assembly GCF_054177405.1 of Leptonychotes weddellii. Taxonomy (NCBI): domain Eukaryota; kingdom Metazoa; phylum Chordata; class Mammalia; order Carnivora; family Phocidae; genus Leptonychotes; species Leptonychotes weddellii. Next base: position 17,686,611 of record NC_138374.1, on the reverse strand, counting down.
CCACTGAAAAGCCTAGAAATAATGACCAACTCAGTAGCAATAAGCACCTCTGACATCTAGATTGTGGCCTCTAAATACAGCCTCCCACTAAAGAGGACTAAGATTCCTCAGAAAAATGACTGATTCCAGGGATGGGACAGGAAATTTACAAGATGTATTATAATATCTTGTATCAGAAAACAAAGAGGCTATCAAATACCACTTGTGTCCCAAGTTGAAGGGCCTCCCAGTGCCCAAATATGGAACAATTGGAGCATTAAAGAGAGTTTGTATAGTGGATTGACATACATCAAATACATGACAATGTGTAAAATCCCTAAGTTAAAAATTCAATGGTCCCCACTGTAAGAGGTTGGGGAACCAACTCGTGCTGAAAACTGGTGAAGGAAAGGAAAGAATCAGACATTTATTCTGTCCTTTTTAATTGGTTACTTTAGGATATCCAAATTGTTGAAGAAAAGTTCTTTTTTAAAGAAGAATACTATCTAATAAATACAGGAGGAATTACAGAATTGGAACATCATCATTTTGTATCCTCTAGTGAATAATGTGTTTAGACAACATGGTAAATTCCTGCTAAAACATCAGGCGAAACTGATGGGAAACTTTATAATGGATGGATCAGGCTGATACAGTCAAACCCACTGATCAATCTTAATGTCAAAAAAGAAAGACTTCAGGTATCATGTACCCACTGAGGGAATGGGGTAGGAAGTAAACAGCGCTATCAAAAGAGAACCTGAATTTGTCTGTGCCAGGCTCAAGGTCTAACTACCAGTTTATAGAAAATAGGGGGGACAGAGGAACATGTCAAAACAATACCATGGAGATAAAAATCGACCAATTGGAATGTGGGACATCCTTCAGACCCGAAGACCGGATTTTTTCAACAAGTAAATAAGGGGGGCGGATAAGGATACAAGGATACAAAAACAAGGATAAGAAGAGCAAGAGGGGTTCTCTATAGATTAAAAGAGATTAAAAATACTTATCCAGTATATAATCCAGTCTGTAATCTTTAATCTATAATCTTTATTTGGATCCTAGCTCAAAAAAATTAAGAAAAATGATTAGATTACTTAGGACACTTGAACATACTGGATATTGAGACTAAAGAATGATTTATTCATGAATCATTTATTTATAGTTGTGGTAATGATATTGTGATTATGTTAAAACTAAAAAGTTATTATATTTTAGAGCTATATACTAAAGTATTTATAGATGAAATGATGTCTCTGGGATTGGCAAATAATAGTGTAGGGGGTTGAGAATGGGTAGGGTACAGAGTAAACAAGATTGACCCACAGTTAATACTGTTGAAGCTGGGTGATAGGTAAATGAGATTTCATTATACTATTCCCTCTACCTTTGTATGGTTAGAACATGTCCATAACAAAAGTAAAAAAATAAAAAATAAATAAAACCCACCAGCTCAGTCAGTTGGCCAGTTTTGATTTCAGCTGTCCCTGAATTTAATTTTGGATTGTGGAGTATGCTCTTGAAATCACACAGCTAGCGATGGGAAGGGCTAGGATGCTAATTCACATAAGTCTGGCCCCAAAGCTCAAGGTCTTAACTTCTGACTCTATAGAATTTATGTCCCTCTGTGGCTTAGACTATTGTGGGATTGTTTAGATTGAGAGTTTATAGGGTTTTACAAGCAGTCATAAGATAAACTGGGGCAAAAGCAAAAGAACCAAATCAGAACCAAAACATCAGAGTTGGTCTTCCTTTGAAGGAGGGAAAGGCGACAAGATAGACTGCATACCTCCCATCTAGACCTTGGTTGGGCCTTTCTTGTTACACCAGCCTGGGTTTTGGATTGAGAGAGACCTGGGTTTAAGTAGCTTGGCCTGTCACTTACTAGCTGTGTGAGTTTACCATGCTGTGCCTCTGTTTCTTCAACCAAGCTCAGCTGGTTGTTGGAAGGATCACATAAGCTGTAAATATTTATTTAGAAGAGAAAGCAGAGCATAATTAGTTCACGGAGATCCTAAGAATCCTGAAGCTGGGTTGGGGATTGTGTGTTTAGAAATTCCTTATGGTCTTGACACCCCGTCTTGCCCCAGCCCTACCACATTCTCCAGCACTTTCTCCAGGACCTGGGGGCAGGCTTGCCGAAGTTTGGAATTACCATTTAGCCTCCGTGAGGAGGGTCAGGGCTCTGAGGGCGGTAATTTTCCCATCTGGCCATGTTTGAGTTTGTTATGTGGCTTGATAACCAAGGGCAGCTGGAGAAGATCCTCCTAAGGTGGGTCCATAGAAAAGTCCAGTCAGATAGCTGGAGGCCAACTTGAACTTTGTCATCTTTGAGATTGAAGGGAAAAGATGAAATTCCTTATCCTTTCTGAGGGAAGCACCCCATTTTCTTTCCCTTCTACCCTGTTTACCTCTTAACCCTAACCCGCCCCCCTTTCCTCGCTGAATCTCGAGACACACAGGGTTCCATCCTGGCAAATGGCGGTCTTGTCATGAGCCTTTTGAGTTACTGGCAAATGCACTTGTTGAAACACTTGGTCATCTGGGAAGTATGTAAGAGCCACACTTTGGTCTTTGATCCCTGGGTGTCCAGCTTACTTTCCCCCACTGCATGGGACCTGTTCCACTTGCTGGGGGCTTGGGTGTGAGTGAGCTGCTGGCCCAGGGAAGCTCAGCCAGAGGGAGCCCTGATTTACGAACTGTCTGGATTTAACTGAGGCTACAGCACTTTTATTAATAGAACATGCTGCATTTCCTTTTTATAAAAATATGAAGATCATTGCACTCAGGAAAATGCCTGGTGACTTTCTGTCTTTAGGGCATGTTCATCACCAGGCTAAAATTAAAAGTGAAGTCAGGCCCTTCTTGAGTCTATTTTTAACTGAGTTTAGCATATGAATGTGAACGTGAAGTCTTTCTTTAGATCTCCCTTAACTCAATTACTTACTTATGCCAAGCATCCCGCCTGGAATTCCTGAGCTGTCGCTGGGTCTACCTAGAGTGGGAGGCCCAAGGGGGAGTTAGGGACAACTAGCCATCCTCTGCTATCTGGGTTTCTGTGTCTTCACCCACCCCAACTTCACTTATTCTGGAAGGTTAAGGAGGCATTAGTCATTATACTAAAATAATAATAATAGTGATGATAATGACATGAGAGAAACAACAATCAACCAACCAACCTATGGCCAATCTGTGATGCGTAGGTATTAAGCAGCCCCTAATCGGTACATATTTTTCTAGGGGCTCCAACTTAGGAGCAGCCACTTGGGTGGAAGGGGAGACCCCGGATTGCAGAGAAGACTGTGTCATTCAGGCAGAAAGTGCGAATGGCCCTGGCTTACCAGGGAGACTTGGGACAACAGGTGGAGGGAGGGAGAGGGAAAAAACGTTAGCAAGTGTCATTCCTGTCCAGAGAGTTCCTGATGAGTGATGAGAGTGCTGGGGAGAACTTTCAGAAACCCTCTTAAATTCCCTCTTTGAAATCTTTTTAATGTCTCCTCTTTGAGGACTGTGGGGGGTGGGGGGTGGCGCAGAGGGTGGAGTTGATCCTAACTCTTAAGATCCTTTCGCCTAAGGTTTCACTTGAAGGCAGGGACTGACAAAGGCTCTTTTTTGAACTTCTTCTTAGGGCATTTCCCTGTGGACATTTTTGGAAAAAGACTTAAAAAAAAAAAAAAGCCGGTTTATCATGATAAAACCCGGCCCTTGTTTTGTGTTTTTGAAAAGCGATTTTTAAAATGGTCATTTTGGGTGAGTATGTGCCAGCTGTGTGATTTTTCTTTGGACTTTCCCATGGATGAATATTTGGCTCGTGGTGTCCTGAACCCCTTTAAGGTGTCATTTTTAAGCAGAAGAAAAACTTCCTTCTATTTTTTTTTTTTTTGGTATGACAACAAAGCCGTTGTTGAGGATAAACAGAAGATTAATTTAAAATGCCAATTACTTTTGCTAATCTGCTGATGGTGAGGTTGTTTATGGCCGGAGAACTATGAAAATAATTCCAGATAGAATCTGAGAGGGGAGAACAGGAAAGGGGTGTGTGGGGGAGGGGGCTGGGGAGCACGGTGGTCCTTCTGGGGACTAGGAATGATATTTAAGCAACAAACACCTTCCTTATATCACATATTCTGTTAAAAGCAGTCAAAATGAAGTATGATGTGTTTATAGGCCACTACCATCTGTCTGAAAAATCTCTTATGGGTTTTTGCCTGCAGTTCAACAAACCATTTACTTGCTTTAATGATCTTTTCAATAAAACTTTGGATTAAATTACAGTACTTTTAGGCTCAGAAGGTTTTCAATTCTGAAAACTCGGTACTTTCATTTGGTTGCAGGAATTTTTAAGGGACGGGCTCTCCTAGCCAGATTGATATTTTGGAGCATGGCCAGTTAGTAAGCAAGGTAGGGGTAGGGGTGGAGAAAGCTATGTGTTGCCACAGTCCTTAAGCACAGTGACCAAAGGATGCTCTCCGGCTTCTGGGTAAGGCAGTTGCTTGGGACTTGGAGAATGGACAAACCCTGATAGAAAAGAGTTGCTGAATTCAAAATACTAGGCTATTACTTTAAGATTTTATTTACTTATTCATGAGAGAGAGAGAGGCAGAGGGAGAAGCAGACTTCCCGCAGAGCGGGGAGCCCGATGCGGGACTCGATCCCAGGACTCCGGGATCATGACCTGAGCCGAAGGCAGACGCTTAACCATCTGAGCCACCCAGGCGCCCCTAGGCTATTACTTTAAAACCATTCAATTTCACCCTAATCGGTTATTCAGATATTTTTGTCTTGGTTTTTGCCTGGACTCAACTTTATTCCTTAGTGAGTCTAATGATTCATCTCTCTGAACCCTTTTAATTTCACCTTGGTTGGTTGTTCCTGTGAAGGAGAACCTTTTTGTCCTGTTTTTTTCCTTGCTTCATCCTGACCCCTGAAGGAGTCTAAGGATTTCACATCTTGGAGTTTCTGGGTAGATCCAAGAAATGGTCGAGATCACTCTTGTCTCTTTCTCAGGCACGGTTGGGTGTTAGCTAGCCCAGGTAGATGAGGAAGCGAAGAATGTGGCACTTCTTTAAATTGTCCGCTGAGGTGAGATCTGAGCCTCAATTTCTCACGACTAGACTGTGTTTCTTTAGATCGCGTGCAGGTGTGTGAAAAGCCTCTGGCTTTGCTTCTTTCACGGTTGCCCTGATTGTGGGATTGAGGTTAGGCTGGAATCCCCACAGAGTTCCTCTCGGCTGGAGTTCGGTAGCCCAGCGGCTGAGAGAGGTGTTAATTCCAGCTGCCGCAGGGGCCTGCTCCTTTCCTTCCCTGGCAATTGGGAGCCCCTTGGAGAACGTTTAGATATAATAGAACCCGGCTTGTTGCACATTTTCCTTTGAATGCTCATGGTTTGTGAAAATGTAGCTTATTCTCCTAAATACCTTGACATGCTTCCCTTTCTCCAGGTGTCATCTATAACAGCACTACTGTAACAACCCAAAGGGTAATTTTATTTTATTTCATTTTTTTATTTTAAATTGAAGTAGAGTTGACTAAAGGGAAATTTTGAAAGAAAGAATAATCACCAATAATCTCTTGGTTAGACTCCATCATTTGCCTATCTTGTCTTCATTCTTTTTATGTTGGGTCGCAGGCAGATATTCTGAAACATTATATGCAATGCATTATATTCTGGGTTTTTTTTTCCTTAACGATGTATTGTAAAAGTATTTTTTTTTTTCTTGCGGCTGTATCATCTTCATAATTTAATTTCCCATGACCATGCTTGATATCCATTAAACTGATCTACCAGAATATAGCTAATTATTCACCAACTGATGGACAGTTATGATTCCCAATACTACAGTAATGGATATCTTCATGCACGTAGCTTTGGAATATTTCCCAGGAATGGGATTAGTAGGTCAAAGGGTATGAATATTTTTATTACTCTTGATACATTTGCCATATTGCTTTACAATAAAGTTGTACCAGTTCACAAAGTTAGCAGTAAATTATGAGGGGATAAGTTTCACTGTGAAGCTCATGACAGTTTCATGAGAGGATATGAGAACCGTTTTGCTGGGGATGGAATCCCAGCTTTGGCATTTGCCTCCAGCTATGTGACCTTGGGCAAGTTCTTTAAACTTGCTGTGCCTCAGTTAACCTTCTCTGTAAAATGGGGATAACTCTTATTAGGAATAAGCGAGTTAATATTTGTATAGTGCCTAGAACAGTGCCTGTGTAAGTATTATGCTGTGTGTTTGTTAAACAAACACATCTCTCTAGTTCAGGATGTAAAAATAATAATTTAATAGCAATAGTGACTTTTGGTAAAACTATTTTTACATATATTAACAGTATTTCTAAGAAACACTCCTTTTTAATCTCTTTTTTGGAAAAGGTAAATTTTATTTATTTATTTTTTTTTAAAGATTTTATCTATTTATTTGAGAGAGAGAGAATGAGAGAGAGCAAGCACATGAGAGGGGGGAGGGTCAGAGGGAGAAGCAGACTCCCCGCCGAGCAGGGAGCCCGATGCGGACCGATCCCGGGACTCCAGGATAATGACCTGAGCCGAAGGCAGTCGCTTAACCAACTGAGCCACCCAGGCGCCCCGGAAAAGGTAAATTTTAAATGCTAATTTATGGAACAGATCAAATCTGGTGATTCATATTATGTTGGAAATTCTTAAGTTTGTAAAAGAGAGTCCTGAACCCCTTTAGGATGGGGTCTAAAGGTCAGTAAGGTTAGTGGGCCGGGGCGGGGGAGGGGCGGGGAGGGGGGTGCCTGAGACAGGCCGCCTCGCATCTCTGAGGAATTCCGCGTGCTTAAAATCAGGGTTCCCCCCTCAAGCTTTGGGGCAAATGTGGGTATTTTAGGGCCTGTGTTTGAGACTCTTCTTCCTCTCCCGTTTGATGACTGTTAATGCAGGATCCCGGTTTTGAAGATGAAATGGTTTTCACCTGGGGGACCGCGGGGGCCCCTCCTCCCTGAACCCCGTGGTGATGCCCACGACCCTGCGGTGGCGGGGGGGTGGGTGGCGGTGAGGCGTCACTTGGACCCTTTGGACCGTCGGAGGCTGGAGGGAGGGCGGCAGAAGTGGCAGAACTTGTCGCGTCAAGGCTGGATCAGCTTTCCTTTCCTTAATCCTGGTTGTTTCTGCTGAGCTCTCTTGTGTGTGTTTCAAAACCAGAAGCCCGAGAGGGGCGCCTGGCTGGCTCAAGTCCGCAGGGCATGCGACTCTTGATCTCACGGTGAGAGCTGGAGCCCCACGTTGGGCGTGGAGACTACTTAAAAAAAAAACAACAAACCCCAAACAAACTGGAAGCCTGAGGAATCTCAGCGAGCCCGTGAAAGGGGAGGCTCCCCGTGCGCCCTATGTCACCTGCGCCGGGAGCCTGCGTCCCCACTCCGCAAACACCTCCTCTCCTGGCTGCCTCCCGCCTTCTCTCTCCCAACAACCGGGAGTTTTGGGGGGTTGCGGCCAAAAGCCCCGGGGCCAGTGCGGGGCGCTCTTGCGATCTTCCCACCTTCCCGGGAGCGCGCGAGGAGGTGAGCGCGCGGCCCGCTGGCTTCTGCAGCGTCCCGAGGCTGCTCCATCCACAGCTTCTGTCCCCTGCGAAGAGACTGTTCCGGGCCTAGGGGGGTCCCAGCGACTCCCAGAGGGATGGTCGTCTCTCCTGGAGTGGGAAAGCACCAGTGCTCCCAACATACTGGGATGTACCCTGAACCTGGACCCTTTCAGTTTGTCAGACAACGCGTAAGACGTGCCTATTCTATCTAGGACAGTAGAACGAAGTAGGAAAAACCCTTCAGGGTTCCACTCTCCAAAATCAGCTTTTTGTTCTAGACATAAATTAGTTTTCTCTTTCTTTCTAGTTTGAATTGTACTAAAATGTTCAATATTGAAGCCTGCTCTTTTCACTTAACATTATTTTACAAACATCCATACTGGTTGCATAATATTTTGTTAAGTATCTATATAGCCCTTCCTCTGTTGGATATTTAGGTGGTTGGGTTTTTCTTTTTTCCTCTTTTTTAAAAAAATAATTCTGTGGTAAACATCTTTTTGTCCAAAGGGTTTTCCATATTAGATTATAGTCTCATTATTGTAATTATTTGGGGCAAAGTGTGGGGATATTTTTAAGTCTATCTATCTCTCTATCAGTCTATCATCTGTCTTTCAAACGGCTTTGTAAAAGGTTAGTACCAGTTTTCACTCCTGCTAGCTGTGCTTTAGTATATATATTCCACACCAGTCGAAGAATCCTCATGAGATAGTGAGGCCAAGGGCATGGGTGAGGAGCGTTAGATACTGACTATGGAAGCCTGCTCTGGGTAGCCCACTATTTCCCACTCTCTGTATTTTGAGGACAATCGTTTATATTGAAATCGGGGGGAAAGAGATTTGGTTATGTTTCAGGGCCTGAGGTGGTTCTTGAGGTTCCCTTGGGTTGGTATGTGTAAAGGAGAGCACTATCCCACATTGTCATGGCTTTGTAAGCCCTGAGCTTGAGTCACATAGAAAGGGAATACCATTTTTTATGTGTGGGGCACCTTTTTGGGCTTGGCTTCCATTTTGAGGAGAGTGAGTCCACAACATCCCTCAGCAGTTTGGCTGTATCTTCTTGGGCAGGGACTGGACCTGACATGGTTTTTAGCATCCCCTTACTTTCATATTGCAATTGTTTGTTAAGGTTGTTGCCCAGAGAGAAAGGGTTTCTCTCTTCAAGGGTGCATTTCAGTACTTGCGTGCGTCTGGTGGGCGGCAAGGAATGCAGAAGTCGCTTATAGCCATTAGTCTGCAAATGTATTGGAAGGGCTGAGTTTCAGTAAGTGGACTGTTCGGATGGTATTCATGTTTGAGTTGTTCATGGTCAGTTCTTACATTCTATAGAATCCATTAGAAAACCTGTAACTATTTCACCATTCATTTTGTGTCTGACCTTCATGTTCCTGGGGCTTTGCTTACAACAATGAGCTCTTAAATCCAAGGCTGCTGTGTTTGCCCTCCTACTTTTGGATTAGAGCAGGATTCCAATGTCCTTCAGTTTAAACAAGTTCAGAGTGTCTCCTTGAAATTATTCTCAATTTCCAGCCCATTTCCAGATGACGGGCAGACTTAAATTATGCAACGTGTAGCTGGACATTTGTGTCATGACTACATAAGCTCAATGATGTCTCCTAAGTCTTTGTGGATCACTTAGAAGCCCACTGGATCAATAGTGTTGAAGGTTTTTTTTTTTTTTAAGATTTTATTTATTTCTTTGACAGAGAGAGACACAGCGAGAGAGGGAACACAAGCAGGGGGAGTGGGAGAGGGAGAAGCAGGCTTCCCGCTGAGCAGGAAGCCCGATGTGGGGCTCGATCCCAGGACCCTGGGATCATGACCTGAGCCAAAGGCAGACGCTTAACGACTGAGCCACCCAGGCGCCCC
>NC_138374.1:17652983-17676714 GCF_054177405.1 Leptonychotes weddellii | reverse complement strand
TTTTTTTTTTTAAGATTTTATTTATTTCTTTGACAGAGAGAGACACAGCGAGAGAGGGAACACAAGCAGGGGGAGTGGGAGAGGGAGAAGCAGGCTTCCCGCTGAGCAGGAAGCCCGATGTGGGGCTCGATCCCAGGACCCTGGGATCATGACCTGAGCCAAAGGCAGACGCTTAACGACTGAGCCACCCAGGCGCCCCCGTGTTGAAGGTTTTTAATCCGAATAATTTTAATTGCATTCAGAAACCTGCATATTAACAAGCTGGTCGGAAGGCAGCTTGGCATTCAGAGTGATACTGCTTTAATCTTTGAGATAAAATACATGGTCTGGTATTTTTGAGGATGTTGATGGACGGTATTTTTTAGATATTTTTTTTTAGTTCATTTTCACTGGTGGAGATAATTTAATGATCTCAAATAATTATTTTTAAATGCCTTAAAATAATATAAACCAGTAACTTTAGGATTCTCCCACCGACGGATATGCCTATTTTATATGGCGGGGTGTGTGTGTGTGTGTGTGTGTGTGTGTGTGTGTACATTAGGTCTGTGTCCTTGCCTGTAGAGAATATAGAAGTATCTCATGTATTATCTTTAAGGAGCTTGTAACCAAGTCATGGCATAAGGCAAAGAAAGCTGAAATATCTACTGAATGTTTCAAGATAGGATATAATTCTATATTCACAGTGTGTTGCTGATTGATGATGACGTTCTAAGGGCCAGCACTGTGGGGTACGAATGGTCTGAAAGAAGAAGACCAATGGGGCCCCAGTGTTTGGGGAAGACATCCTGGAGGGGTGGGATTGGGGGGGTCTTGAAGGAACGAGTAGGTTTTGGGTGGGTGGAAGTGAAATTACATTGAAGTTATATGCCGAGAAGACTCTGGTGGGATAAAGGAGACGAGGGTGGTTAAGAGAATAAGAATTTTATTGACTTGTGATGGGTAAAAGATTAGATAGGATGGTGGGTCCAGGTTTAGGAGGAGCCCAAAGTCAAGAAGGGAGGCTGACCCTTGAAACCACCACTGCGTTGTCATCGTTATCGACAGCGTATTATTAGCAGCTAACTTTTGTTGTGTGCTGACAACATGGTTCTAAGGGCTTTACATATAATTTATTTAATCCTCAAACAGCCTTATGAAATGCATAACAGTTACTATGTCCACTTTATAGCAGAGGGACTGAGACATAAAGAAGTTAAGTAACTTTCAGTTGGTAGGAGGCAGAGCCATTGGGGTTCAGATAGACTGAATCAGGCAGCCTGGTTTCTTTCAGAGCCTGTGATCTTCACCATGAGAGTTCCTCGTGAGATTGACATGGTCTCCCTTGGGTTGTGGAGGAGCCCAGCCTTTTGAGTCCGAGAGGCCTGGACTCCCATTCTGGCTCTACCATTTATTAGCTCTGACCTTGGAAGTTACTTATCTGAACCTCGATTACATTATTTATGAAGGAGGGATAATAATACTTGAGGGCTGTTGGGAGGATTAAATGAGATAACATACATAAATCACCCAGCGAAATGCCCAGCAGGGAGTAAGTGGGCAGGAAATGATAGCTACTGTGAGCTTATATTTCTCAAATATATCTAGGGCTATAAAGAGGTTGCTGAGAAGAAGAAGAAGGAATGGGGGTAAGAGATGATTCAGGTAGAATTTACTTGGTGTCACTTGCAATAATAATGAGCCAACCCAGATACCAGAAGCGGAATTCCTTCTTCTGGAGCATTCCAGGAATGGACTAAATTCCAGATGTGGTTCTGCATTGCTCCAACAACTAACTGCAATTTTCTTTGTCCTCCAGAATCTGGAGGGTAAAACCAGGACATTGCCATTGTACTGAAATTGAGCACAGAATCTGGTGCCAATTGTGCATTCCAGGGGCTGAAATCAGGATCTGCTGAAATGGGTGTCCTCGCTCTGCCGCCTCCGTCTTCCTAATGGCGCCAACCACAGATAATTGCCGCAGCTCAGAGAGAAAAAGAGATTTTTGAAAGTAGCATACTTAATAACTGTCTATAAAGTAAAACAATGCATGGGATAATTATAAATGAGACAGAGACATTTAAACAACACATTTAAGAGAAGAAAAAAAGAACAGCAGAAGAAAAACTGTGCCCTAAGATGAAATGTTAATTAGAAATATCACTCAGAGTCCATGGAGAAACCGTACTTAGCGCTTCTCACATTGGAGGGCTTACACATTCCAGACTTTTACATGGTAGTTTTTTTCTCTCTCTGGCATTCTGGGCTTGTAGAGTTTCTCTTAACGTTATGTCCTCCAAGAATTTCAAAAGTCATGGTGCTAATGTCTACAAAGAACAATTTCCTTTTCTGATTTGCAGTTTTCTTGGTTGTGATAAACCTGTTTGGCTCTTATCTCTGTGTCCTTGGTATCGTCCAACTTGGCTTCCTTGGAACCACTGAATGTTCTTTGTTGCTTTTAATCCAATATTGGTTTTGAAATTTGGAGATGCGAGAAGCTATCAGGAAAAATAAAAGTTAAAAAAAATATGCAGTGTGTCAGGCGCCTGCGTGGCTCAGTCAGTTAAGAGTCTGACTCTTGATTTTGGCTCAGGACATGATCTCAGGGTCATGAGATCGAGCCCTGTGTTGGGCTCTGTGCTGGGTCCAGAGGCCTGCTTAAGATTGTCTCTCTTTCCCTCTCCCTCTGCCCCTCCCCACCTCCCTCTCTTAAAAAAAAAAGTAGTATGTCTGAAAATGTGAAAATTTTATCAAAATTCCAGAGTTGCTGTAGAATTTTTAAGTTTTCAAATAAGGCTAGAATCAGATTGCTACTTGCAGACCTATTTGGTTCTAAGTGATATTTTGGAAAAGCTGGAGTATTGCCTATTGCTTATTTTGTAGATTTTCTTCCTTTCTCCTTCTCTCTCTTTTTTTTAGAAGTTTATTTATTTTAAAGTAATTTCTTTTTTTTTTTTAAAGATTTTATTTGAGAGAGAGAGAGAGAGCGCACATGAGAGGGGGGAGGGTCAGAGGGAGAAGCAGACTCCCTGCTGAGCAGGGAGCCCGATGCGGGACTCGATCCCAGGACTCCAGGATCATGACCTGAGCTGAAGGCAGTCGCTTAACCAACTGAGCCACCCAGGCACCCTTAAAGTAATTTCTATACCCAACGTGGGGCTGGAACTCACGACCCGAGATCAAGAGTTGCATGCTCTTCTGGTGCCCCTTATAAATTTTCTAATAGGTGATTTTTAGAACAGGGGCTCTTAAATAGTTGGGCCTCTGTTTTATGTTGCTGATCTTCATGTGATGGATGTCTGTCCAAAGGTAATGAGGTAGTCTGGCTGGTAAAGTAATGCCTTTCCAAATTGTTTTGCCTGAGGTGTAAAGGGTGTTCAGATCCTCCAGAGCTCACTGCTTCCCAGCCTAACCTATCAGACACTTTATTCCCAGTTCGTTGAACTAAGAGATGTATTTATTGAACACCTACCATGTGCTAGGAGCTGTCATAGCTACTGAGTGGTGAACAGAACAGGTGTGATCTTTATGGGTGGAGCCTATAGTCTAGTGAAGAAAACAGACATAAACCAAAAACGTACAGATAACTATTATGAAAGCATAAATTGAGATAAATAATATGAAGGAAAGAAAGGATTTCTTCCAAACCAAGGTAGGGAAATGGAACTGTGGGAATACTGAAAAGTTTATTCATACAAAACAGATTCCTATGGAAACCTAAACAAAGAGCAAAGATTAAAAATGATTATACAAAGCAATGTGTAGGTGTCAAGGCATTTAAATACATCATGTTGCCATTAATTGGCCTTGAGGGTGTCTCTAAAAAGAATTCTGTTTCAGGACCTGGTTGAGTCCATGGCCATGCTAAGACCATGAGCAGTGAAATCTTCTTGTAATCTGGTTTGCTTTAGTTAAAGCAGGTTCATACCCACGGCAGTGTCACTGGGGAACAGACGCCCTGAGTTAGGGCCATCGTGGAAAATGTCTGATTGAGTGACTTCTCCATTATTGTTTATTTCTGAAAAGATGTGGTTCGATTCTGGAAAGCATTCTTGGGTGTGCAAGGCCAGAGTGATCTGGGTTCTGCTGCTAGCTCCTTCAGTCGGTGCACTTGGCTTCCCCGAGACTAGGAGAGGTGGCATAGGAAGGGTTGAGCTTGATGACCTTAAGGAGTTTTTTTTTAGGATCAAGTTTTATTTTTTAAGACATGGGCAGTAGAAAAATGTTCCAGTAGAATCACTTTATACTTAATCAAGACATGACATTTTTATGGTGCGATGCTGTAGGAGCACTAGATTGGGAATCTGAAAGTTCCAGGCTCTGCAAGACCACAGATGCCTGGAATGTACTCTTGGAATGATCTGGTTTACACTTATTCAGACAGAGAGTGCAGGTGAGTTCATATTCCACTGCAATCCTTGCTCAGAGACAAGGAGGCTCCATAGTGGGTCAGCATGCAGGTTCTGGGTTTAAATCAAGAACATTCCACTAAGTAGCCATGTGCACTTGGGCAGGAAACTTGTCCTTCTTGAGCCTCAGTTTTTGCATCTATAAAATGGAAACTCCGTTTCTCATCCATACTCTTCCAGAGTTTGAGCAAGGATGAAGGGTGTATAAAGTGGTTGGCACAGTGCCCGGCACATAGTAAGTGCCCAATAAATGTTCACGGTCACTTCATTTTCCTTATTAATCATTATTATGGCTTCTGTTCTTGTGGTCTTTCAGTTGGGCATGTCACATAAGCCCCTCCGTCTTGGAATCCTGCCTGTGGTGCCTGCTTCAGCAGGTCACTTAGAAAGTCAGATGTAACTAGGGTAGGGTGAGGTGGTAGGACTGGCAGGTGGAAGCAGAAGGCTGGAGGTCTCCCTGTCTGCAGTTTGGCTGTTTTCTTAGGGCGGGTTTGGTGGAGGCTGGAAGGCAGGTCTGTCTTCCTGCAGCCCTGACGGACTGAGGCACATGCAGACACATCGCCCATCCAGGCAGACAGGCCCAGCCCGCAGATGGTTCATTTGGTGACTGTCATTCACAGCTCATGCCATGTCATGCCAGAGGCAGCCGGAGGGCATCTCCATCTCAATTTCATCTCCAGACTGACCCTGCCCCCCTTCAGCTGCCTTGTTTGAAATTGCCAGAGAAGGGCACAATGGGACAGCACCATTCTTAAAAACAATGATATAAACTAATTAAAAACAATAAAATCCAGAAACTGAGTGGTGTGTGAGAGCTGGGCACCTGTTGTCACGCAGGCTGTCCTGGGGGAGAGAAATTAGTTTGTTTGGCCAAACCGCTGGAATGTTCTTGGTGGGGGTGGAAGCTGGGGAGTGGGTGGTGGGTTTGTCCTTGGGTGTGTTGCCTCCTTCCGTGCAGATGGGCCTAGAATTTCTCAGGGGAGGAGGGATGGCACCAGCCGGGGAAGTCCAGAGGGCTGTTTTCCTGTCCAAGTGGCCCATTCATAAAATGCCTCCTCTTCCTTCTCCAGATGGCACTGGCCACTGCCCAGCTTTTCTGCACCTCAGGGGTTCATTGCTCTCGAAGCAGGGAGGAGGAGCGCTGTCAGCTAAAAGGAGGGTAGGAGCCTCCATCCTCCAAGCTCCATCCCTTTTACTACGTGCGGGGCATGATAGATGGCCTTGGCTGCGCTGGGTTGTGTGTTCAGCTGTGAGCCAGCATCTGCCAAGGGTGTCTGGCCAGTGGCAGGACTGACACACACGGTTAACCAGCCTGGCCCCCAGTGCTCCATCCCACGGTGGCTGTCACAGCGACAAGTCACCTAGGGTCAGGAGCCATGGGCACTAGGGGGAGGCCCGACCGACCATCCATGGCTCAGCTTGGGGGGGCCATTCACCTTTGCCCCAGTGTGGTCCACTTAGACTGGGGCCAATCAGTAAGGTCAGGAGGAGATGGGGGTCCTGGAGGGTCAGTTTGCCCAGTGGTTACATGCAAGGTAGAGCTGCACCCCCACCTTTTTCTCCTGTGTACTTCTCACCGCTGTTCCCCTTTGCTTTGCTTTCCACGTCTTTCTTGCAGTCTGTGTCTCTGATTCTCTCTCTAAGTTCTGGCATAATTGTAGATGTGATTTGTTAAAAGTCATGATCAATCTTGACTCCGTGTGCCGTGTGTCTGTCTGAGGGCAGTTGCTCAATGGGAGGGAAGCAGGGTACCTACTCTCAGTTCCTCACTGACCATGTAGGGATAGTCCTGGAGTGACTGCAGAAGGGATGCCTCTGCAGAAGGCATTTCACTCGGGGCCGCTCGAGGAGCTGGTGACAGAACTGGCCTCCCACCCCGGGAACACAGGGAACACAGCAAACACACGATCTCCCTTCACTGTCTGCACCGGACCTTCCCCTCCCCCGCTGACACCTGCAAGGAACTCTTCGTCCACCTATTTCTTACCTTTGAGTTCAGCTTCGAGAGGCCACAGGGAGAGATTCAGATGTCCCGTTCATCCTTTTATTGAGTGCTTCGTATTTAAGGATGGGGATCCCCAAGCTATACTGTATTTTTAAAGACAGTGCTGGTTAAAACAAGGAATGCTCTCTGCTAATCCTGTCCGCCTTCAGGTCACCTGCATGAAGTGTCAGTGATGTTGAAATTATTTTCACAGTTAACCCTTAAGGGAGATAAAGACAAACCTTGGAAGGTGGTGTTGGCTCCATCAGCCTCAGAGTCAGGCTTGGGAGGTCATCACGATGCTTTTTTTAACTTTTTATTTTGAAATAAATTGGCTTACAGAAAATTCGCAAAAATAGCAGAATTCCTGTATACTTTTGTTTTTTTTTTTTTTTAAGATTTTATTTATTTATTTGAGAGAGAGAATGAGAGACAAGAGAGCATGAGAGGGAAGAGGGCAGAGGGAGAAGCAGACCCCCTGCCGAGCAGGGAGCCCGATGCGGGACTCGATCCCGGGACTCCAGGATCATGACCTGAGCCGAAGGCAGTCGCTTAACCAACTGAGCCACCCAGGCGCCCAAAATTCCTGTATACTTTTCACCCTTGTGTTAGCATCTTACATAACCACGGTACCTTTATCAAAACCAAGAAAGGAATATTAGTACAATACTAGTAACCAAATTGTAGATGTTCCGCGCCCCCTGCCCCCAGAATTTAGCAATTTCCCACTAATGCTTTTTTTTATCCCAGGATGCAGTCCAGGATCCCACCTGGGATCTAAGTGTTGTGTGTCCATCCTCTCTTCCAGTGTGTGACAATTCCTATCTCCCTTTGTCTTTCATGACCTCGACACTTTTGGAAGAGCCCCGGGCCAGTCAATTTTGTAAACAAGGATCAGCTAGCTTTTTCAGTCAAGGGCCAGGTAGTAAATATCTTCAGCTTTGCAGGCCACATGGTCTCTGGTGTAGCTCCTCAGCTTTGCTGTCTAGCACAAAAGCCGCCCGAGATGATACATAAATGAATGAGTGCGGCAGTGCCCTTCATTTTTGAAAATAAGCAAAGATCCAGATTTGGCTGCAGTTTGCCGACCCTTGTTGGAAAAAGACCCTGGATTTGAGTTCGTCTCGTGTTCTCATGATTAGGTGTTCTCATCATGAGGTTTTGCATTTTTATTTATTTATTTATTTATTTATTAAATTTTTTTTTAAAGATTTTTTATTTATCTATTTGACAGAGAGACACAGCGAGAGAGGGAACACAAGCAGGGGGAGTGGGAGAGAGAGAAGCAGGCTTCCTGCGGAGCAGGGAGCCTGATGCGGGGCTCGATCCCAGGACCCTGGGATCATGACCTGAGCTGAAGGCAGTCGCTTAATGACTGAGCCACCCAGGCGCCCTGAGGTTTTGCATTTTTAAATAAGAATCCCACAGAGAGGATGTACATGACTTAATCACTTGGTTGAGGTGGTGGTAACTGTAAAGTTAGAAGGTGCTTTTTTCCTTCCTGTGATCAAGAATACGTCAAGGGAGATCCTGTAAGATGATGCAAATACCCTGTTTTTCCTCAAACTCTCACTTGCTAATTTTAGCACCCATTGGTGGAGCTTACATGCAATAGTTACGACTGTAGTGTTCCAATGGTGAATTTCTGTTCTACTCATTTCTTCTACATTTATTAATTGGAATTATTCCGTAAGGAAGAGCTGTTCTTTCTCCCCTATGAATGTGTTCATCAATTATTTATATCAGTGTGAACTCATGGATATTTCTTTTGGTTTTTTATTATGACGATCACAATTTTTGAAGTGGCTGCCAAATGTCATCTCTTTTGGACTTCTTGGCCACCCTCTTGATTTCATAGTTAGCTTTATTCTAAGTACAATTCTGTGGGCGTCCAGTAGCCTCAGACCCAGTAGGTCTGCATTTCATTAACTTGTTAATGGCAGAAGGCAGTTTTATTTTTCAGCCAAAGCACTGGCCAAGTTTACACTCCCAACCTACCATACAGCTGGGGAGTCGCAGTGGGAGGTCAGCCTTAGGGTGACAGGAGCCAGTTGGGAGCTGGTAATTCATTTTCATTAATCTTTCAGGTGGAAGAGGAGTTTGTAGTATTTTCTGGTACATTCTAGGTCAGGTTTAAATTGTGAGTGTAGTCCAAATTATGAGTTCTCCTTTCCCTTTTGCTCTTTAAGAGCATTCTTTTTTTTTTTTTTTAAGATTTTATTTATTTTTTAGAGAGCGAGCGAGAGAGAAACAGCACGAGAGGGGAGAGGGTCAGAGGGAGAAGCAGGCTCCCCGCTGAGCCGGGAGCCCGATGTGGGACTCGATCCCAGGACCCCGGGATCATGACCTGAGCCGAAGGCAGACGCTTAACCATCTGAGCCACCCAGGCGCCCCTAAGAGCTTTCTTTTTATTCTACTTGTTGGGAAGCTTTATTTAAAGGTGAAAAACCTTGCTTAGGTGCAGGTTTTAAAGTAAGTAGAGTTTCACTGCTTTTGTGTGCCCATTCCTAGATTAAAGTAAAATGTTAGTTTAAATGGCTCAATTAGAAAACCAAACAGATTTCCAAAATATAAGGCATGTGATCTTCTCTTAAGCACACAAGGAATATGCTGAGTCAGCTTTCTCAAGTAGGAGAAATTTCTATTATTCCTTATAATTAAAATTACTCCTTTAGTAACTCTATGGGAGATCAGGTGGACAGTCAGTGAGTATGGTTCTTCCATTTTTGTTAGCCCTGTAGATGCTTTTAGAAAATGTTCTTTATCTAGGGCTTTTTGGTCAATGATGATAGAAGGAAGAGAGAAAAATCAAGGCACGTTCTGTGACTAAGAACAGGGTTGTATTCCTTACTTCAAAAGATTTTTTAACTACTTAATTTTTGGAGAAAGGGTGAGTAAACTCACTCAGCTTTTAAAAAACTCCATAGAAAGATTTCTCCTACAGTGTCAATTAAGGAAAAACAAAAAGAAAAGAATTGTCATTTGCCCAAGACATTGTTGGAGTCAAAAAGAAAAAAAAAAAAAAAGAAAATGGGAACTTCTGATCTTGTCCTGGTAGAGAATTCACTAAAGCGGAACCTCATTACCCACAGCGTAATTTCTCCCTTCGTTAGGGTAGAAGTGTGTGTGCTACGGAGTCCTGTGGAAGTTCAGACAGGTTCCAGCTAGTAACGGAGAAGATGCATCCAAAACTTTGGCATGCTATGTCTACATAATTTGTTCATCTTGCCCAATTGTAGAATTGGGTGAAAAGCCGAGATATCAATAATTTTGTGTAATTCACAAAAAGGAATCATAGACTTTTTCACTATGTGTTTATTTCACTGTCTGTGAAGCAGCCTAATTAAGTTGTTTGAGTCAGATGTAGAGCTCTTGATGCTCAGGGCCACCAAAACAATCACTCGCAAAAAGTAACGTGAAGGAGACAAGAGAGCTGCTGGTGGTATATCTCATGACTGTGGTAGATCCCCCAGCGTCTTGAGAAGTGAGTAGATTAACAAAAGCTCTAGCACAAGTTCCCAGATCTGCCTCTCGGAGCCTGAAACGAAGCGGTGACGTCATTTGTGAAATGTATGGTCATTTGTCAGGGTGCCTGGGTGGTGCAATTGGTTGAGCGTCTGACTCTTGGTTTTGGCTCAGGTCATGATCTCAGGGGTTATGGGATCAAGCCCCCAGCTCTCTGCTCAGCAGGGAGTCTGCTTGAGATTCTCTCTCCCTCTGTCCCTCCCCCCACCTGCACGGGTGTGTTCCCTCTTTCTCTCTCTAAAATAAATAAATAAGTAAAATCTTAAAAAAATAAAATGTATGGTCATTGGTAAAAGGAGGTGATTGGATCAGCTATTGGCTTGGGAAAGACATCGTGTGGGCCTTTCCTGGAAGCTCAGCCCTTTCACATGTGACCTTATGGATTCATTGCCATCCTGTCCTTGGCGGGCCTGTCAAAAAGAAGTTATTTCGAAAGCCTGTTGCTGATTGTACATTTCATTCCATCAACTGCTCCATGCATTTCATGTAACTGCTGGAGGCCTCTGAGATAAGAGTGGAAACTTATGTACTGCCCTTCAGAGAGGTGGGTGATCTATTTTCGACTTGGAGACGGGTGACAAACCTGTCTTCTGTCAGGTCAAACTCGCAGGGACTTTCTTGTTTTCTGTCCTCTGTTGACAGCTCTGTCTGTGTTCAGAACGGTCATAGGGTAGCTGAAAGATAACTGTGGCATTTAAACACCTAGATAGGAAGGGGTGTGGAATGTATTTTTCTTTGCTATTTTAGTTAGTAAGTTCCTAGTAGTTCATAGTGAGAGGTGAAGAGGAGGGACCTCTGGGAGGGTGGGCAGGCAGAGATGCCAACTTCAGGTTTGGCAGGCATAGAGGGAGAGACGTTTCTACCATTGGTGAGTTTAGTGCCCGGAAGGGAATGGCTGGAAGGAAAATGGAAAATAAAGGTAGAGTTTGAGGTGGCCTTGGGTGGGGAAGATATGGAGGTAGGATAGAGGTAATGAGAAAGGCAGGGCTATTTATTTCTTTGCATGCTGCATAAAACATAAATTACAACTCTTGCACCAAAAATTTGCATTTCTCTATATGATACATAATGTGAGAGTTTGTTTTAAAAACATAGAGGTGCAGGCTATTGTGATGACGAGGTCTTCAGTGCTCACCCGTACTTAACAGAAATGGCCACGTAGTTCTGGTGGGAACCGTTTTAAATGCAATCTGAATTCCCAGCGTCGTGTGTCCACATTTATTAGCCATGGAGCCTTGACAAGTTCTTTACTTTCTTTATCTGCAAAATGGAGTCAGGTCTACCTGCCTGCCTCACAGGACTGTTATGAGGGTCCACGTTACAGTGTTATACTATGTTGTCAGGGCTCTTTAGATATTTTGTAAAACCTGTAATAGAAACTGGGGGGGGGGGGGTCTCACATCCAGACCTTACTTCCCTCTATTTATTTATAATAGCTAATGGTTATTTCCCTCACCTCTCCTTTATTGAAGGTCATGGCTTCCTTTGAGATTCTTTTTTTTTTTTAAAGATTTTATTTATTTATTTAATTGACAGAGAGAGACAGCGAGAGAGGGAACACAAGCAGGGGGAATGGGAGAGGGAGAAGCAGGCTTCTCACCGAGCAGGGAGCCTGATGTGGGGCTTGATCCCAGGACCCTAGGATCATGACCTGAGCCAAAGGCAGTTGCCTAATGACTGAGCCACCCAGGTACCCCTTCCTTTGAGATTCTGATTGAAGTATGGGTCTCCTACACACACGCCCCCCCCCGCCCCCCCCAATTTAGCATAGAATGTCAGGGATTCACAGTCTGAAGCCCAGCTACGAGCCTCTGATTTGACTGGTTTTCTTTTATGGAAATTCCAGTTTGATCTGTGAGAGAACTAGGTTTTTACAGATGCCTGACATTTGGAATTTTCTGCTTGTATGCATTTTTCTAGATCATTTATTTTTCCAGTGGAAGAAAGCATTATGTGTATCCCAAGTATAAGCTCATTGCTTTTCTAGTACTGCCCTGGCTCAGCTGCATACAGCAAGACTGTCAGCTAGCATAAAGCAAGACTGAATTTAACAAAAGGAAAAGCTGAGTGAGTCATAGGGTACTGAAAGTAGTAAGATATTAAAAATACATAAATTAAAGTCACTCAAATCGTATTTCCTTTTCCGACCTCAAAAATGTCATAGCTATCCAGAAGGTTCACACTTTTTCAGTGATGAGCCCAAACAGTGCGATTTAAATCATCCATGATATATTTATAGCTCAATGATTAAGTTGGATGATATGACAAAACACTTAAATCGTATTTATGGTCATTGATGGTTTTACGCATTATCAGACAGGAGCATAGTTACACCAAATTAAAGGGAGACATCCCTTCCAGACATCAGTTCAGTCATTTCATGGGAAAAAATAAATCTAAATGAACAAAAGATGTTGTGGTATTAACTCCAATGTGATGGTATAACAAGTTTCCCCAGTTAATTAGTAACACATATTGTAGAACAAATGTTTGAGACAGAAGTCTCATGTTTTTGCATAACAGAAAGAACCCTGTACTAGAAGTTGAGCTGGAAATCAGCTCTGCCCCCACATTGCTGTGTGACCTTGGGCAGATCGCTGCACCACTCTGGAGCTGGCCGTACAAGGAATGAGACTGCATCTCTCGAGGGAGAGATTTCTTGCAGTGCTAACATTTTGTGACTTAAATCTAATTGTGTGATGGCTGCTTTTGAAAAAAAAATGTTCCATCAACATTAACATAGATACAGAAAAATGGCCAAATTGTATGGGCAGAGCTCATTGAATTTTTACCCTTCTGAAGAGTCCTGGATTAAGAAATAAAATGTTATCAGTATTCTAGAAGTCCCTGCTTGTTGTCTCTGGTTCTTGAGGGTTACTCCTAAATGGAGAGAGATGGGGAGAGAGAGAAAGACAAAGGGAGAGGGAGAGAGAAAGACAGAGGGAGAGGGAGAAAGGGAGAGAGAGAAGGAGGGGGATAGAGAGAAAGGGAAGGAGAGATGGGGGAGAGAAAGAGGGGGAGAGAGAGGGAGAGAACTGAGGTGCTAGTTTTTAGAAATTTGGGAGTCTAACAGTAAAAATCAAAAGCTTTATTCATTAGGAATCCCATTAATCCAGCCCACAAATGCCTAGCCACTATTTTAAAATCCAAATAGCTCAGAAAATGGAAAGTTTTTAGCAAAAATTTGGCAACAAAATCTTACCTGGAAGGATGAGCAACTGTTTGTAGTCTTTACTTATGCTACACCACGTGACTGTCAGGCACGCGTGTGACGATAAGGTGCAGCCTGGCCCCCTCGGGGGTGTAATGTACAACATATGTGTCATGCTGCTTCTTTGAACTCAAATAGATGTCAAATTCCAAAACAAATCTGGCCCCAAGGATTTCGGATGAGGGACTATGGATTTAAGCCACAGCATAATTATTTGTAAGAGTGAACACTTTACCTTTTTTATTGCTTAGATTTATATGATTTTTATCTGAAAAGTAAAGCAGATGCAATTCTAGTTAACTACCTGGTACATTATTAGACATTTCTCTTCCAACCCTACATTTTTTACAAATAAACTTTTATTTTGGAATAATTCTATGTTGATTGAAAAGTTGCAAAGAAACTGTACAGAATTCTCATACAGTTTTCACCCAGCTTCCCTTAATGTTAACAGCTTATATATGAACATTTGTCAAAACTAAGAAATTAACGTTGGTATAATACTATTGGCTAAATTATAGATATTGTTCTCATTTCCCCAGTTTTCTCACTAATGTCCTTTTTCTCTTCTGGGAATCCCATGTGACACTCAGTTGTCCTGTCCCCTTTAGTCTCACTCTGTGACAGTTTCTCAGTCTTTTCTTATTTTTCATAAGCTTGCCAGTTTTGAAGCCTACTGGACAGGAATATTGTAGAATGTCTTTGAGGCATTTGTTTGCTTGCTTGCTTAAATTTTTTGTTTGTAAGCTTTTAAAATTAAACTTTTTATTGAAATCACTGTAGATTCACATGCAGTAGTATGAAGTAATAGAGAGAGGTCCTGTGTACCCTTTACCCACTTCCTCCCAAGAGTGACATCTTGAAAACTATAGTCCAGTGCACAACCAGGTCATTGACACAATCAAGATACAAATCAAGATACAGAATCAAGATACAGAGCATCTGTCATCCAGCCCAACTCTTGCACCTCTTGGTTCAGTGCATGAGGTCTCCCAGAGGTGAGGCTCTGCTTCAGGGAGGACAGGGATGAGCAAAAGAGGCAAACCTGTCCTCATGGAGCTTAGCTTCCAGAAGATAGGCATGGACCAAAAAAGGCATGTACAGAGAATAGAATGTCAGCAAAGAAGTGGTTGAAGAAAAATAAAGCAGACTAAGGACTCAGAGAGAGGAAGAAATCCAGAATATTAGCTTCTTTTGGCAATCTTGAGCCTTGGTCATATGGGACCAGCCTTCCCTCCTAGCATGGGGCAGGCCCGGGGTTTGGGGTGGGGGTGGGGGGCAGGAGCTTTAGTGGAGAACTGCTTAATCTGTGTTTTGCATTGAAGTCATGTACAACTGTTTAATATCCTGTTTGTTGGAAATCCATGGTAGTGTTCTGTGCTGTTAGTGGGTCTTTAAAAATCTGGCGAGTTTGTTTTAAGTAAAATTGCATTGAGAGACTTGCTTCTGTTGCTTCTAGTTCCACACTGTAGAGTCTGGCCAGACAGTGATGGCATTTTGTGAATTTGTTGTTGTTCTTTTAAGTACACTCTGCACTCAACATGGGGCTCAAACTCACAATTCCAAGATCAAGAATCACATGCTCTACCGACTGAGGCATCCAGGAGCCTCGGCGTTTTGTGAATTTGGGACAACAGACATAGTGTATACGCCCAGGTAGAAACGGTGTTTCTCTTTCTCGGTATTCTTGGTATCATCAAGAAGCTGTGACATAATCAAAGGGAGGGGGAGGTTTGGGAGTGCAAATATTTAGAATGGGTTTTTTACCTCTTTGTCAAATCATGTCACTCATAAAAGAGATTTTGTCATTTTAAGTGCTTCCAGATGATGGGTATTAAAAAAATACTTAAGTAGGGCTTTCAGATGACTACATTGAATGGTATCAATTATTTTAAAGCCCTGGAAATGAATGATTTCGAACGAACAACCATAGCCATTTTTTTATTGTGGCAAAATACATGTAACCATTTTTAAGCTTACAATTCAGTGGCATTAAATACATTTACAGTGTTGTGTAGCTAGATATCCACACTGTTTCCTTAACTTTTTCATCATCCCAAGTAGAAACTCTGTACCCATTAAAAACTAACTTCCAGTTCCTCCTTTCCCCAGGAGGCCCTAGTAACCTGGAGTCTACTTTCTGTCTCCGTGAATTTGCCTAATTTAGGTATCTCATATAAACGGAATCATTAAGTATTTGAACTTTTGTGTCTGGCATATTTCACTTAGCATAATGTTTTCAAGATTCATCCATACTGTAGCATGTTTCAGAGTTTATCCCATTTTGTGGCTGAGAATTTTCCATTGTATGTATTTTGTTTATCCAGTCATCCATTGGTGGACACATGGATTGTTTTTCTACCTGTTGGTTATTGTGAGTAATGCTGCCATGACCATTGGTATAAAAGTATCTGTTTCCATTCTTTTAGGTATGTACCTAGGAGTGGAATTGCTGAATCATATGATAATTCTATGTTTAGCTTTTTGAGGAACTGCCAAACCATTTGCTACAGAGGTTGTACCATTTTACATTCCTGCCAGCAGGGAACACATCCTCAAAAATACTCATTAGTATTATTATTTTTTTTAAGATTTTGTATTTATTTATTTGAGAGTGAGAGAGAGCATGAGATGGGGAGGGTCAGAGGGAGAAGCAGACTCCCTGCTGAGCAGGGAGCCCGATGTGGGACTTGGACCCGGGACTCCAGGATCGTGACCTGAGCCAAAGGCAGTCGCTTAACCAATTGAGCCACCCAGGTGCCCCAGTATTATTATTTTTAAAAGATTTTATTTTTAAGTAATCTCTACACCCATTGTAGGACTTGAACTTACAACCCTGAGATCATGATTCTCATGCTCTACTTGACTGAGCCAGCCAGGTGCCCCCAAATACTTGTTATTTTTATTTGTTTTTTTTTTTTTTTTTTTTTTTAAGATTTTATTCATTTATATGAGAGAGAGAGAGAGAGCACAAGCCAGGGAAAAGGCAGAGGGAGAAGCAGACTCCCCGCTGAGCAGGTTAACCCCCACCCCCCACCCCCCTCTGCGCTGCAGGGCTCAATCCCAGGACCCTGGGATCATGACCTGAGCCAGCGGGAAGGCAGATGCTCAACCACCTGAGCCACCCAGGTGCCCTTGTTTGTTTGTTTTTATAATGGCCATCGTAGTGAGTGGTAAGTGTTACCTCATTATGGCTTTTTGATTTGCATTACTCTAATAAATAATGATGTTGAGCATCTTTTCATATGCTTATTGGCCACTTATATATCTTCTCTGGAGAAATGTCTGTTCAAGTCTCTTGTCCTTTGCCCATTTTTGAATTGAGTTGTTTGTTTTTTGTTATTGAATTGTAGGATTTTTTTTTTAAGATTTTATTCATTTTTTTTTTTTTTTTAAGATTTTATTTATTTGACAGAGAGAGACACAGCAAGAGAGGGAGCACAAGCAGGGGAGTGGGAGAGGGAGAAGCAGGCTTCCCGCTGAGCAGGGAGCCTGATGTGGGGCTCGATCCCAGCACCCTGGGATCATGACTTGAGCCGAAGGCAGATACTTAACGACTGAGCCACCTAGGCGCCCAAATATTTTATTCATTTATTTGACAGAGAGAGAGGGAGCACAAGCAGGGGCCGTGGGAGAGGGAGAAGCAGGCCTCCCACCGAGCAGGATTTCTTTATATTTTCCGGATATTAATTCCTTATCAGATATATGATTTGCATATATTTTCTCCCATTCTGTGGGCTGTCTCCTCACTCCTTGATCATGTCCTTCGATGTGCAAAAGTTTTTAATTCTTATGAAGTCCAGTTTGCCCATTTGTCTCTTGTTGCTTGTGCTTTTGGTGGCATATCCAAGAAGTCATTGCCCAATCCAAAGTCATGATGTTTTCTCCTAAGAGGTTTGTAACTGGGGCCCCTGGGTGGCTCAGGTGATTGAGTGTCTCACTCTGGGTTTCGGCTCTGGTCATGATCTCGGGGTCCTGGGATTGAGCCCCATGTCAGCTCAGCACTGTGCGTGGAGTCTGCTTGGGATTCTTTCCCTTCCCCTCTGTTCCTCCCCCTGCTCATGTGCTCTCTCTCTCTCAAATAAGTAAATAAATAAAATCTTAAAAAAAAAAGAGGCCTGTAGTTTAGCTCTTTGATCCATTTTGAGTTATTTTTTTATATATTGTATAAGGTAAGGGTCCAACATTTTTTTGCATGTGGACATCCAGTTTTCCCAGTACTGTTTATTAAAAAGTTGGCCCTTTCCCCATATAAATGAGGTTTCCTCCCTGGACTGTCTATTTCATTCCATTGGTTTATATGTCTGTCTTTATACCAGTACCACACTGTTTGGATTACTATAGCTTTGTAGTAAGCTTTCAATCAGAAAGTGTGAGTCTCCCAGCTTCATTCTTCTTTTTAAAGATTATTCAGGGTCTGTTGAGATTCCATATGAATTTTAGGATGGATTTTTCTATTGCTGCCAAAAATTTCATTGAGATTTTGATAGAGATGGCATTGAATCTGTAGATCACTTTGGGTAGTATTGACATCTTAACAATATCATTAGGTTTTCCAGTCCATGTACATGGAATGTTTTTCCATTTATTGATGTGTTCTTTAATTTTTTTCAGCAGTGTTTTGTAGTTTTCAGTGTACAAGTCTTTCATCTGTTGTTTTTGATGCTATTGTAAATGGAATTGTTTTCATGATTTCCTTTATGGTTTGTTCATTGCATAGTGCATGGAAATGCAACTGATTTTGTGTGTTGATTTTGTACCCTGCAACTTTATTGATTTGTTGATTGGCTCTAATAGGTTTTTTTGGAGTGTGGAATTTTTAGGGTTTTCAACATATTACATAATTCCATCTGCACACAGAAATAATTTTACTTCTTCCTTTCCAATTTGAGTGCCTTTTATTTCTTTTTCTTGCCTAATTGTTCAGACTAAAACTTCAGTACTATGTTAGATAGAAATAGTGAAAATGGGCATCTGTCTTGATCCTGATCTCAGGGTAAAAGCTTTCAGTCTTTCATCATTGAGTATGATCTTAGCTGTGAGTTTTTCACAAATGCCTTTACTTTAATAGAAGTTCCCTTCTGGTCCCAGTTTATTGAGTGTTTTTATCATGTTGAATTTTGTTGGATGCTTTTTCTGCATCAATTGAGATGATCATGTGCTTTTTTCCCCCTTTATTCTGTTAATATGGTATATTACATTGATTGATTTTTGTATGGTGAGCCATCTTTGCATTCTGGAAATAAATCCTATTTGGTCATGGTGATAAGTCTTTTAATTTGCAGCTGAATTCAGTTTGCCAGCATTTTATTGAAAATTTTATATCAACATTAATAAGGAATATTGGTCTTTAGTTTTCTTTACTTGTAATATCTTTAACTGGCTTTGGTATCAGGGTTATGCTGGCCCCATAGAATGAGTTAGGAAGTGTTTCCCCCCTCATCAATTTTTTGGGAGCAGTTTGAGAAAGAATGATGTTACTTTTTCAAATGTTTGGTAGAATTCCCCAGTGAAGCCTTTTGATCCTGGGATTTTCCTTGTTGGGAGGTTTTTGATTAATGACTCAATCTCCTTACTTGTTACAGGTCTTCTCAGATTTTTCAGTTTCTTCATGGGTCAGTTTTGGCAAATTATTTGTTTCTAGGCATTTGTCCATCTCAATTATGACTGTTTTAAACTGAACTTTTGGCAAATTAGTTACTTTTTTTTTTTTTTAAGATTTTATTTATGTTTTTGAGAGAGAGAAAGAAAGAAGGAGAGCGTGGGTGGGGGTAGGGGGGAGAGAAGCAGGCTCCCCGCTGAGCAGGGAGCCTGATGCGGGACTCAATCCCAGGACCCTGGAATCATGACCTGAACCAAATGCAGACACTCAACCGACTGAGCCACCCAGGTGCCCTAGGTACTTCTGTTTTACTGAATTACTTTCTTGCCTAACAGTGAAACTCTCTATGGTTTGTTATTTCTTTTTTTTTTAAGATTTTATTTATTTATTTATTTGGCAGAGAGAGACACAGCGAGAGAGGGAACACAAGCAGGGGGAGCAGGAGAGGGAGAAGAAGGCTTCCTGCTGAGCAGGGAGCCTGATGCGGCGCTTGATCCCAGGACCCTGGGATCATGACCTGAACCGAAGGCAGACGCTTAACGACTGAGCCACCCAGGCGCCCCGGTTTGTTATTTCTTTATGAAGTAAAGTACCAAGGAATATGAGGGTTTCAGTTGTTTGTATTGTTGATGATGTGTGTTCTATTTTGTCAAATATATAATATTTTACTGTGTGTCTTATGTCCCACTAAAAGTAGGAAAGTGTATATAAGACTATCAGCCTATATAAAAATGCTTCCAAACATACTAGTGACTCATAGTTTAGATTACAGGGTTTCTGTGGCATTTTGGGGAAAATATCATTATTGACTGACAATTTCCCTACTCTTGGTAACTGACCTTGTTTTTTTTGCTTGTTTGTTTATTTTTAGTTTACTTGGTACAAAGGAATGAACCAGTGATGTATTTGGCCCCAGTTTAAATTTCTCAGTTTCTTTTCAGCAAATGG
This sequence comes from Leptonychotes weddellii, assembly GCF_054177405.1. Taxonomy (NCBI): domain Eukaryota; kingdom Metazoa; phylum Chordata; class Mammalia; order Carnivora; family Phocidae; genus Leptonychotes; species Leptonychotes weddellii. The sequence continues at coordinate 17,657,056 of NC_138374.1, read as the reverse complement.
GTCAGACAGAGCCAAGAGGAGCAACCCCCATCTGTGTGGTACGAGAGGCTTTGTGACTCTCCTCTGTGCTTCCACCTGGTCCTCATGGTTGGTGTTTTCTCATAGAGACTTATTCGTTTATCAGTTATTTATTGAGTACCTGCCATGTGCCAAACATTGTTGTAGCCATAGATTTCCCAATGATATCCACACAGAAGTACACAAAACAGGCAGCTTCCTGTGTGGTTGGAAGAACCGGGGGATAAACCAAAACCAAAAAGCAGCACTGGTCCTCAAAACGAAGACGGTTCTGCCATTCACACTGTTCTGTTCCTATGAATGGAGTCACTCCATTCGGAGGCACTGTTATCTTGGCTGGGGCTGGGTTGGCCCCTGTGTTGGAGGCTTGAGTAGCTACCTTGAAGGGGAAGAGGACCCTGATGAAGCAGTAGGGGAATTTGTTCAGGGCCTTGGAAGCCTTCCAGGCTTATGTGTGAAAGGTGATATTCTCACCATGGAGGAAAATCCAGTGGAATGGATCTAATCATTTCACTGCACTCAAGCAATGACTGCAGAGAGAGACAGATGGAGAGAAGAGTTGTGGTTTGGATTCTGAGTAGCTCTGCTTGCAGTGAAGAGCTGATGATGCTTTGGGTTAAAATAGTCATTTCCAAACCATAGGCCTTTCAACAACAGCTCACTGGATCTTACCATAAGAGGGTGATTAGTTCTATTAGAATGTACCTTAGTATTGCATCCTAATCTGATACCACGAGAACTGACTGGTGCTTAACTTGAGAGTTCCTACAATTTTGAAGTACATTTTACTCAAGGAGTAGGAATAACTCTGGCCAGCGGTCTCCTACAGTGAGTCACATGTGTCAGGAAAGATATACTAGCAGAATATCATGTCCATGGTTCAAAGATTGTGCCTTTACCTCTTGAGTTACATGTTCATTGAGAGGACAGGTTTGAATTTTTCAGGTATTGTTGCTTCAAATGGTTTCTTTTTATTTTTAAAGATTTTATTTATTTATTTGACAGAGAGAGACACAGCGAGAGAGGGAACACAAGCCGGGGGAGTGGGAGAGGGAGAAGCAGGCTTCCCGCCGAGCAGGGAGCCCAATGTGGGGCTCGATCCCAGGACCCCAGATCATGACCTGAGCCGAAGGCAGACGCTTAACAGCTGAGCCACCCAGGTGCCCCCCCTTCTTTTTTTTTAAGATTTTATTTATTTATTTGACAGAGAGAGACACAGCGAGAGAGGGAACACAAGCAGGGGGAGTGCTTCAGAGGGTTCTTAAGACTTCCATATGTGATTGAATTTCTTTAGGACATTCTTAGACAGAGACTGAGATGATATCCCAGGGTGCAGAAATCACTAAGTTTTCCAGCTCCAGCTAAGTTGATGACCCAGAGTCCCCTGCAGTTTAACTGAGGTGCTTTATTCATCTGCTGCCTGGAAGCCCAGGACTGGAAATTTAACACGGAATAAATAATTAAATCTCGGCTTCCACAGGTATAGAGGGCATAAATAATCCAACTGCCTGCTGCCCGGGCATTCCGTATCTTGAGCCATTTAGATTTAATGCCCAGGCATTCACTTGTAACTGAATATGTCAGAATGCGGCTCCTGCCCAGGACAGGGAAGGGGTGTTGTTTCAAAGCAGTGTGCTTGCTTGTCTGCTGGAAAGATGCCTCCATCCTCTGACTCCTCTGGAGACCCTTTGCTGGCTTGGTCTCCAGGGAAATTCATCTGTTCCCTGCCCAGGCCTGAATACCAAACACTATAACCCAACTCCTCTTCTGGTTAAATGAGGGAGGTATTATATTGAAGGGAGGCCCAGGAAAATAGCTCATTTAATTGGAGATGTTTGGGGAAACAGATGAGTTTGCTGTTGAGGGAGGACCTTTAAAACTTTATTCTCAGAGTTAAGAGTTTGAACCTGAGACCATCTGAGCATTGGGGAGTGGCTGAACATTGGTGTCATTTTCTGCTTCAGTAGCAAATCTGGCGAAGGGCACTGAGGGTGAGTAATCCATTTTCTGGTGACCAAGGTGGGAATGCAACATTGGTTCTAATTACGTTTGCATCACTTATACGGCTTTGCACATGGTAGAGATTTAATAAAAGTCTGTTCATTGAGCAAGAGAAAGAACACTGATGCATTGTGATGATTGGCACTTACTAGCTGTTGTCCTCTCTGGTCCAGTGTCGCTCCCGGGGACGTCCCCAGACCAACAGCATTGGCATTGCCTGGACCCTAGTTAGGAATGAAGATTCTCAGGCCCTGTTCCAGACCTGCAGATGTGCATCTCTGGGGAGGACGCGTTTAAGAAATCCTCCAGTGATTCTGATGCCCATTAGAATCTGAGCAGCTGTGGCCCTAGACTTGTGTCAGGCAGGCAGGGCACTTACGAATGCTACATATACTCCTTCCCTCTCTCAGTAGGATGTTACTGCAGCTGATTGCAAGAGAATTATATTTCAAATCTTACATGTACATGTTTCTTCCCACAGCTTCTCACTCAGGACACAGTCTCCTGGCTCTTTTCTCCAGATCTCATGTTTCCAGATTCTATGCTCTGTCTTTTCTAGGACAATAGTGATGGGTGGGGTGGGAAGCATCCTTCTATTTGCTGATCGCCAGAAGGAGGATGAGCTATCATGTCAGACACTTATCGGGAACATGTCAGCCCACTGTGTGCTAGGCCTGAGCCACAGGGAACAGGGCACAGTCCCTGTCCCCAGGACCTCAGGAGCTCCAAAGGAAGCAGGGAGGTGTTCAGTGCTGGGTCAGGTGAGGAAGGCACTCACTTGGCTGTGTCTGGGAGTGCCGAGATTGGCCAAGCTCAGCCTTGGGCCAGGTGGGATAGGAGAGGCTTCATGGAGGAAGTGCTGTCTGGATCACCTCTTTTAGGACAAATAAGGTGGCAGCAGGGTGCAAAGAGGTAGGGGCAGAAGGGAATTTTAGGTGGAAGGGGCAGCACCCCTGAAAGCAAACTCTAGAGAGGACTTTATTCAGCTTTTGGAGACTCTGTATTTACTCATCAGTTTTACCTTTTTTTAAAATTTTATTTATTATTATTATTATTTAAAGATTTTTCTTTATTTATTTGACAGAGAGAGAGAGTGCACAAGCAGGGGGAGTGGCCGGCAGAGGGAGAGGGAGAGGGAGAGGGAGAGGGAGAAGCAGGCTCCCTGCTGAGCAGAAGCTCATTCCCAGAACCCCGAGATCATGACCTGAGCCGAAGGCAGACACTTAATGAATGAGCCACCCAGGCACCCCTCAGTTTTACATTTTAAATTGAGTTATAACGTGCATGGAATAGAGTGCACAACTCTTAGGTTTGCAGCTCGATGGAATTTTAAACATGTCCTCACCCTTGTAACCACCGGCCAGATCAACATATGGGACATTTCCAGGCTCCCAAGAGGCCCTTCTAGTACACAGGCTCCTCCCCCAAGGGAAACCCCGTTCTTACCTCCATCCTCATATATTCGTTTGCATTGGGGACCTTTTTAGACTATAAACTCCCAACAAAAAATTTGTCCTGGTTAGCCAAAGACCCTTAACAGACCAAATACGGCTCCAGATGATGTGTTTTGCTTGGCACATACTTTTTTTTTTTTTTTTAAATTCATTGCTAATGCTTAAAAATTGGGATTTCACATAATAATAGAAAGATCTGGCAATACTGGGCTCATGTACCTTGGTGGCAACACTGCGCTAAATCAGGTAGGGGTAGTCCCCCTGAGGATGGGGCATCCACTACCCACTGCTCCCCATTGCTCACTCCTAGCTGTACTTGTCACCTGCCTGGCCCTGTGGGCATCTGAGTTTGCAGTCCCTACTTTTAGGTACGATTTTGTTTCCTGGTTTGGGACCTCCTTAACCATTTTCATTCATTCACTGGCATTTATTGAGCACTGACTATGAGCTAGGCACATGCCAGGTGTTGGGAATACAGAGGTGTTCACGGCAGGAAGATGATGCATTATTTGTTGGCTTGCGATGCAGGTGACCAGATGTGTGATAGAGTCCCGTCTTTGTGAGTTCACTTCTCACTGCCCCCTCACATGCCTCCCATGC
>NC_138374.1:17632058-17652883 GCF_054177405.1 Leptonychotes weddellii | reverse complement strand
CCCCCCCCTCCCCTCCAGAACCCTGTTTTCTTCCTAGAGTTAGGAGTCTCTCTTTTTTTTTTTTTTTAAAGATTCTATTTATTTATTCATAAGAGACAGAGAGAGAGAGAGGCAGTGGGAGAAGCAGGCTCCCCGCTGAGCAGGGAGCCCGACGCGGGACTCGATCCCAGGACCCCGGGACCATGACCCGAGCCGAAGGCAGACGTCCAACCATCTGAGCCACCCAGGCGCCCGAGTTAGGAGTCTCTTATGGTTCGTCTCCCTCTCTGATTTCATCTTGTTTTATTTTTCCTTCCCTTCCCCTATGTTCCCTTGTTTTGTTTCCAAAAGGCCTTGTCTCTTAACCTAGATATTGCACGCCCTGTGGGCAGAGTCTTTGCCTTGTATTTCCTGCTCTTGCCCATAACGCCCTGCCGGCTCCCGTCAATACAGGAGATGTTTGGGGAGCAGGGCTGAGCCCCAGAGAGGCCATAGCTGGCCGTGCTGGGGTGAGAGGCTGGAGAGAGGAGCACTTCTGAGCTGCCCCAGCCTCCTGCCCGGGAGCTGTCCTTGCTGGCAGTTGTCCGTTAGGAGTCCTGCCTGCCTGTGAGGACCGTGAGTCCTTGTGAGAGCATTGACACCCCACAAGGAGGGCACAGACACTCCGGTCGCTGGGCCGCCAGCATTCCGGACAGTGTCATGTGAGGTGGCATCTGAGGTTATCCCCTTACAGCCTGACAGAGTGTCCCTGGGGGTGGCAGGACAAGGTTCACTGAAGACAGCTTGTGGCTAGAAAAGGAAGGTGTCATTTTGATGGCCATTCCTTCAGACTTCATCCATGCTCCAACCAGAGCCTGGGGTGCCTGCCCCGTCCCACTTGCCATTCCGGGTTCAGTGATGCAGATCGCCCAAAGCAACCTGTTGCAAGTAGCCCCCCACCTTGCAACTGTCCCCCTATGAAAAGTACCTTATTTGCGGGCAAAGAATGGTGACCTTTCTTGAGTAGATGTCGGCTCCCAGCCCCACAGGCCAGACCACTGCCGTGGAGGTGGGAGGGGTAAGAAGAGCCTTTAATTTAAGGGCAAAGAGCCATCCCCTTTCCTAGGGTTCTGTTATATGTCACTTGCTGTGCAGGGTTCCAAGAACTATTTGGCCTCTCGACAGGGAACATGATAGAATGTCAAGACCTAAGCTAATGTAAAATATGTTTTGCCCCGCCAAGTCAGGCACAGGCAAACCAAGAAGCCCATCGGTCATTCACACGTCTGTGCCATGTGGCCAAGGGGCTCTGCTGATGGGCGCTGGCCTTTCCAGAGAGGCGAGGAGATGGAGGTCAGGCACACAGGGGCTTCTTACTCTGAGCAGGCTGATTTTGAAAAGCACGTGGGCATCCCTTAAAAAAATGCACATTCTTAAAAGGCAGTTGTTTCCTGTCTCTCTCTTTTCCCTTATATTTTCCCCCTTGCTGGTTTTTTTTTTTCCCCTCTCTCCACCTTCCTCCCCCCCCCCACCCCTTTCTGTATCTTTGTATTTATCTGTTGTGCCTTCGGCACCAGCCCCAGATTTCCAGGTGACAAGGCTGGCCAGGTTTATAGATGCCGCATTGTAGTACTTGGGGACTTGAGATTTAGATACCAGGACAGAGCGACCTACAGTGTGCCAGTGTTCAGCCTCGGGCCGGTAGGGAGGGCGACACTGGCCATTGTAATACAGCTGCTGAGCAAAATCATCATGGGCAGGTACAACCCACGGGAGGCTGAAACAGGACCAGGGGACAACATCACACTTCACACACCCTGGCCCCAGTACAACAAGAAATGTTTGGCTGCCAGCAGAAACCCCAGCAAATAGCAGCTTATACCAGAGGGACGTTTATCCTCGACTTGATACAAAGTCTGGGGGCAGGAGGCCCAGGGTTGGTTTAGTGGTTCAGCAGGGACTCCAGGGGCCCAGGGTCTTTCCATGCCTCCACCTCGCCATGTCCAGTGATGTACTTATTCTCACATCTGTGGCCTCCTCCCGACGGCGCCAAGAGTCTCCGTTTACCTCTCTCATCTGCGAGTGGAGATTTTGGATCCTTGTTGCAAAGGAAATGCTGTTTAGGTACGAAAACTGACACGTGGGCCTGAGTCATTTTAGGCTGTCGGTGGCGGGGTGAGCTGAGACTCCCATTTTCCTAGTGACCTTTCCCAGTTGTTCTTTCTCAGCATCACAGATTGTGAAGAACTTCATTTCTCCGTGGTTTCTTCCAGCCCAGAGTTCACTGTGCAGCTTAATTTTCATCGACTGATAAACCAAGGCTTAACTGAGAATTTTTATGAGCTCCTGCCATAGAGACCAATAAAGTCTGGCCCCATATCCCCTTTTTTTCTGGCTGGTTCATCATATCAGGCTGGCCCATTGGTAACAGACTGTTCACATCATTTACCCAGTGGGTTGGTGTTAAGTTATAGGGCCCTCTGGTTGGAAGTTTATCTTTTGAAAAGTTTGGGTCTAGTGTTCATTTTGCCCTTTCTAGCACCGAATCTTGGGAAATGATTTCTCTGCTAAAATAATTTTGATTTTTAACAGGCATGTCCATACCCCTGCATCTGCTCTCCACCACTCCAGTGGGAAAGGGAGACTGCAGTTTCATGGTAGCTGTCTTTTTGATGAATGTCCCCATGTCCACCCAGACGCCGTGACATTCCTCTCTTCCCCACTTGATAATCTGAAAATCTTCCGAACCAGCTTGTCCTGTTATAGGCCTGTGGCTCTGGAATGCCACAGAGGTTCTGGATTTCAGTCCCCGGGGCCCACGCTGGCTAGCATGGGCCCAAAGCTGATAAGGCAGTGAGCTAAAGACACAGCACCCTGGTGACGGGGCGGCAGGACCGTGGACTGGGGCCAGGGTGTGTGAAGTGTGACGTTGTCCCCTGGTCCTGTTTCAGCCTCCCGTTTTCATCGACTCCCAAATGCATTTTGCTTTTTGGGACTCTTCACTCTTTCCCACCGAAACGTGCTCCTAGATGTGCCCAACTGTGCCCTTCGTTTTCCAACCTATGGAGGAAGAGTGGATGTTACCCTGTGGCAAACCGTTCTTGTCACAGGTACTCATCCTCCCACGGCGGAAGATTTTACATTAAAAGCCAGTAATTCTGCTTACTTCCCTGAAAGTTGACAGCCTGGGAGGTTCTTGATTGGCTTTATGATCAGAAGGGTTTGTCACACTTTCGTTTGGATTTGGGGAATCTTCCAGAATAGGTACTGTTGGGATTAAGGGTCTTGTCTGCTTGGTGGCCCCCAGCATCTGAGGGTGAAATGAAGAGATCTCCAAGGGGAGGGTTCTAGATCTAGATTACCTGCCTTGGAATCCGATTCCAACTGTTAACCTACTTGCTGTGTGTCCTTTGGATAAGTTGTTTAAGCTCTCTGTACTGCAGTTTCTCCATCTGCAAAATGAGAATAATCCATAGTGCATGTCACATACGGTTCTTAGGAGTCAATGAGTTAACGTATGGGTGCTTAAAATATTACCTGGCAATTGGTAAGCACCATATTATTTGTTAAATAAATAAATCTTACTAGTTTGAGATATTTTTGTTGGTTTGCTACTTTTCTAACTGAAGTTTTTGTTGAGATCATTGTAGATTCAGATACAGAAATAATCCAGAGTTCCCAAGTACATGTTCCATTTATTCTAGTTTCCCCGTACTGGTAACATTTTGCAAAAATACAGTACAATATGGCAACCAGGATATCAACACTGATACAATCCACCTATCTTATTCAGATCTCCCCAGTGTTGTGCATACTCATTTGGATGTGTTCGTGCAGTTAGTTGTGTGTGGTTTTATCCCTCACATTGCCCTTTTATGACCGCACCCACCTACCTCCCTTTCTCAGCAAGCCCTGGCGATGATTAATCTGTTCTCCATTTCTAAAAGTTTGTCCTTTCAGGGGCTCCTGGGTGGCTCAGTCAGTTAAGCGTCTGCCTTCGGCTCAGGTCATGATCTCAGGGTCCTGGGATCGAGCCCCGCATTGGGCTCCCTGCTCAGCAGGGAATCTGCTTCTCCCTCTCCTACCCCTCCCCCCAATTCATGCTCTCTCTCTCAAATAAATAAATAAAATCTTGAAAAAAAATAAGTTTTTTTTTTTTTTAAAGATTTTATTTATTTATTTATTAGAGAGTGAGCGAGCGAGAAACAGCATGAGAGAGGAGAGGGTCAGAGGGAGAAGCAGGCTCCCCGCTGAGCCGGGAGCCCAATGTGGGACTCAATCCCAGGACCCTGGGATCATGACCTGAGCCGAAGGCAGTCGCTTAACCAACTGAGCCATCCAGGCGCCCTGAAAAAAAATAAGTTTGTCCTTTCAGAGAATGTTGTATGAATGGAATCATACCATTTGCAGCCTTTTGGGATTAGCTTTATTCACTCAGCATAGTTTCCTGGAGACTTACCCGAGTTGTTGAGTGTATCAATAGTTCATTCCCTTTTCTTGCTGGCCAGCATTCCGTGGTATGTACGTACCACAGTTTCTTTAACCATTCACCAGTTGAACCATCCACCTATTTTTGGCTATTGCAAATAAAGCTGCTACGAACATTTGTGTATAGGTTTTCATGTGAACATATGTTTTCATTGCTCTGAGATGAATGCCCAAGGGGGCAATCATCGGGTCATATGGAAATCCCATGTTTAGATTTACTACCGTAATAGCTATCACACTTTGTTATTTAAATTTGTGGCTCCCAACAATAAGTTTATGTTCAATTCTTTGACTTATAGTAAGCAGTGTATTAGTACTTGTTAAATAAATTAGAATGAGTCACTGGCTTTTACGGTGTGTCCAAGACTGTGTAAGGGATAGATGAGGGGAGGAGATCCAAGTGGTGTGGTGATGGTTCTTGTCTTCAAGAAATGTTCACCTTTGGTCTGGGGAATTAAGTAGTTGCAAATAGTAGCCAATGTAGATTGTGTGCTATCAGATTACCGAGGGCTTGAAAGAACCCAGTGGACAGCTTGGTGGGCAGTGCAGGGTGGGGAGAGAATGAACGTCTGCGAAAGGGTGGTCAGTGTTAGTGCCACCGTGTCTGAGATTGGGAATTTTGATGGTCTTTGTATTGGAGAAAGATTTGGAAACATGTGCATTTGAAGAAAAGCGTCAGTTTTGCACAGAAAGTGTGCTTGGGTCAAAGGTAAGGATCGTTGTGGAATCATAAATTTGTTTGTAAGAGCGTTCTTCCCAGGAGAGAACAGGTGCGTGCTGTCGCTGGACAATCAGCTGGATCTAACAGTTCACCACTGTGGGCTAGGAGCTGATTGCTGGCCGGCCACACTTTTCCCCCGGTTCCGGCAGGATGCTGTTCCTGCCTGTGGCGTGGGGTCAGTTTGGTGGAGTGCAGTGAAAGCTCAGCCAGCACGCTGGACACCTGGACAGATGATTTTTCATATTCCTCTTCCGTGAGTGACAAAATTATTTTCGGTGAAAATCACGTGGGCAGCAGCCATTATTTTCTTGATTTTTTTCCCTTTACTTTGTAAGGATTAAAAAAAGACATTGAAGTTTTAAAGATACTAGTCAATTTAATACAATATTTCACAGCTGAATTAAAATTTGCTCATGCCAAGCAAAATGCAAGATGTATCTTGCAGTTTGTGGTTTTAAACTTTAAATACAAATGAAAGCTCCACATGGTCACAGAGGGCCAGAACTGAAGTAACTCTGTGCTCTCACTGTTGACGGTAAATCTGTTTAAACATATGAATATATAGTACTGCCGGGATTGGAGACGGAACTGTGTCGAAAGTGGAATCAGAAGATTCTGACCTATTATTAAGTTATTTCTGAAATCAGTTGGTGTTTGGGTTTGCATGGGGTGGGACCACCTGCAAAGGTAGGAGTTCTTCAAATTACCTTTCCTGTAAATACGTTGTTTATCAAAGGATAAATATGACAGATATGCTCATTTGAAGTTTCCATATGTAATATTCAAACTCTACAGTAACTGTAGGAATTGTTTCGAACTTAAGCTCACAAAATATTTTGCTTTCCAGGAGGAATAGCTTCTCACTGACATTGTTTAGAATTGCTGATGCTTGGTGATAAAAGAAAAAGAGTAGATGACTTTTAGTGGTTCTGCTATTATTCTAAATTCTATGGAGACAAAGCCCTGCCTTAATTCCTGCCCTGGGGAAACCCCACATTGGGTTTCAACACTAAGGAAAAAGCAGGGGATTTGGGAAGTCAGTTGACTGGAATTTGAAGCCCAGCCTTGCCTATTTGTAGCCCTGTGACTTTGAGCAAGTTACCTTACCAGTTGTGGTCAGCTTCCTCATCTGCAAAATGCTAAGATTTTGTGTGGGTTAATAATATAATGTGCACAGAGGTCCTGGGGGAGGTTCCAGCATACAGTAGGATCTTAACCTGAGCTGTCTTCCCCTCTCTATCTGGCATGGGCAACATCTGTGTGTCTTTTTTTTTTTTTTTTTTTTGAGAGAGAGAGAATGAGAGACAGAGAGCACGAGAGGGAAGAGGCCAGAGGGAGAAGCAGACCCCCTGCTGAGCAGGGAGCCCGATATGGGACTCGATCCCGGGACTCCGGGATCATGACCTGAGCCGAAGGCAGTCGCTCAACCAACTGAGCCACCCAGGCGCCCCAACATCTGTGTGTCTTGAGACTAGCCCTGGACCCTGAGAAGGGAGCTCAGGCTGATGGTCCTCTTTCGGACCCCTGCCCCTACCCCCTGCCCCGAAAACCTGCAGCAGTTGCAGTTAGACCGCATTCATTGGGTGACAGTGTTGAACCCGAAGGAAAGCTTGAAGAACTCCCCCGGGGCTCTGAGATGCATCCATCAGGATTCAGGTTTGGGTATGGAGAGCTATTCTGGTCTCTCCTGGGCTCAAGGGTGGGGAATTTAGGACCCTGTGTTCAGTTTGTCTGTCGGAGGTTAAACCTCAGGAACAAAAGTGGTTCTCCCTTGCTTGAGAGAGAAAAGGTTCTGCAGCTGTTTTTCCTAATGGAAGAGGCTTGGTTGTTGTAGTCCACGCCTTTTACAGACCACTTTTCTCCTCTATCTTTGCCTCCTCCTCCTACTGATAATTGCCAAGGAATGTGGCCCAGGCCTTTTGTTGGCTTTTGCGAGCCTTTTATAGCAGTTTAGAAAGAATTTGTGGTATTCCTATCGTGTATTAAAGATCAAGCTATTCTTATGCATGCCCCAGCTCAAGTTAAACATGGAAATATGTTCAAATGACCCAGGGAGGTGCTAGGATGACTACTTTATGCAGCAAATTTTTGTCGTAAAATGAACTTTTTGCACTTTAAAGGGGCTAAAGAGAATTCTTAATTTTATACAGTTTAATCTGCCAAGTGATAAGGTTTTCTTTTCCTTTACTTTTGTGGGAAGTCTATTTAGTGACGGCTTATTAGAGTATAGGGGAAGAAGCACATAGTTTGTTATCAAAAAAAAAAATTGAAAGCGTATTCCAAAATTTATCCTAGAAAACTATCTCATATTGTAAATAATCTTGGATGTAGATTTTTGGATGTGAAATGGAGCTTAAGATTTTATTTTGGCTAACCTGATATTCCAGAGTGTTTTGTATTTCTACAGTATTAGCTGCATAGCCAATTCATTTCAACTGGAAAATACATCAGAAAACATATGATTTAATCAAGGTCAAGCTAAAAATAAACTGGGTTTTTTTTTTTTCATGTTTTTTCCTGGCCTTATTCTCATCTCGCCAATTTATTCCTTAGAGAAAGCTGAACCTTTTCAGAAAACGCAATGAATGATCTTAAAGGCAAACGTGATAGATCTGAAGCCTTAAAATATAGAGTAAACACTTGGTGGTCATGGTTAAATTACTGTGCATGAACAGGGCCGGCCGCACTGGCATGTGACCTGTGTGTGAGGTTTGCAGTTTCTTGCTTAGAAAGGCCTGTCCTTGGTTTAATTCTCTGTTGCTGCCATTTTGAAATTCTTAATCATTTTTAAACAAGGGACTCCAAATTTTCATTTCCCACTGGACCCTACAAATCATGTAGCAGGTTCTATGTATTGGCTACCCTGGTAATTCAGTTCAAATTAGTTTTGTGCTTTTGAATTTCCAGCTTAATCCCAACTAGACATTTATCAGCTTTTTTAAAAAAAATTCTTTTCTGTTACATGAATTTGTGAGAACCAACTTCATGACCTTTTATTTAGATACATGTTTTTCTGACAATTTTCACGGTTGTAATTATTGGAGAAGGTGATATTTTTTGAACACTTTAGTTTTGCTGCATATGATCTAAAACTAAAATCTCCTTTCTCTACTAGTATCTATTCAAGTATGGAGGTTCTATGATTTTTTTTTTTTTTTTTTTGCTGGATAATAAGTGAAATGAAACTCTTGTTTCTCAAATTATTAATAACGGCTATTGTCAGAGGCTGAGATTTCAGAAGGTGTTTCACTTTTTCAGTTTTATAGCTCTGAATCCAAGCGTCTGTAACAAGCAGGAATTATTTTTATCATTCAGGAGAAAAAAAAAGAACAATAAAGGTTTAAAAAAAACCACCCTCTTAACTTGTAGCTTTAAAAAGAGAAGCCGCTCCTTTTGATACTGGCAGACAGCCTTGTGGAGCTGGGGCTCTGGGGTTCCCATTCTTGCAGGGCACCCGCAGAAATGTGCGGACAGTTCAAGATAATGGCTTGGGAGCAAGCGGGGCGGAGAGTAGGCGGCACTATTTGTGGCAGAATTGTTCAGTGGGTGTTTGTAAACTTGGGGATAATCTGGATTTGGCATCTAATTTTACGTGAAGCCCCGATGGAATCTTTTTTATTTTATTTTATTTTATTTTATTTTATTTTATTTTATTGAGAGAGAGAGGGAGAGAGAGAGCATGAGAGGAGGGTCAGAGAGAGAAGCAGACCCCCTGCTGAGCAGGGAGCCCAATGCGGGACTCGATCCCGGGACTCCAGGATCATGACCTGAGCCGAAGGCAGTCGCTTAACCAACTGAGCCACCCAGGCGCCCGCCCCGATGGAATCTTATTTCATTTTAAGTCCTTGGCTATCAGTTGTGGTGTTTCTTTGTTTTTCTTTTTTTTTTTTTTTAAGATTTTATTTATTTATTTGAGAGAGAGAGAATGAGAGACAGAGAGCATGAGAGGGAGGAGGGTCAGAGGGAGAAGCAGACTCCCTGCTGAGCAGGGAGCCTGATGCAGGACTCCATCCTGGGACTCCAGGATCATGACCTGAGCCGAAGGCAGTCGCTTAACCAACTGAGCCACCCAGGCGCCCTGTTTTTCTTGTTTTAAAAGCTCTTCTCAACTCTTCAGTTGTAGGTCTGAAATGTGGCCCTTTGGGCCAACGCTGCAGCTTGCCTTTGAACCAGGACAGGGCTGTCCGTCCTTCTTCTGATGAGGGGTCAGGTTCAGTGTGAGATAAACAGCTTCAGCCTGTAAGTCCTTGTTGACATGTCTCACCCCCCTGTCCACTGTGGCACCATGGACGCCCTCCTGCTGCTTGTGATACAGCCAGGATTTAAATGCTGGGGTCAAAAGTAAAAGAACCAATGGATGACCCTGGCATTCCTTTGCTGGACACCTGCCTCTGAGAAGGCAAGCCTGCAGGCGTGCTGGGAGCGCTGGAGCAACCAACAGGCCAGTGTGGGACAAGCCCCAGCCCAGCCAGCTCTGCCCGGCCCCTCTGCCCTGATGGCGGGCGGGGGAGGGGGTCACCTCAGAGTTTTCTCTCTGTGCTATTTATGGGCGGGGATGCTTTGAGTGAAGGACCTGACAAGTCTTGAACGTAATCTTGAAGATAAATTATAATTTCAAAACTTACAAGGCTCAAAGTAGAACAAAGTCAAAGCCCATCTGAGTTTAAGAGAATGTGATGTTTGATCCATTTGGCTTATTTATTTATTTATTAAAGATTTTATTTATTTGAGAGAGAAGGAGAGAGCACAAGCGGTGGGGGGTTGGGACAGGCAGAGGGAAAGAGGGAGGGAGAAGCAGATTCCCCGCTGAGCAGGGAGCCCAAAGCGGGGTTCGATCCCAGGACCCTGAGATCATGACCTGAGCTGAAGTCAGACGCTCAACCGTCTGAGCCACCCAGGGGCTCCTTTATTTATTTATTTTTAAAGATTATTTAAGTAATCTCTACACCCAGGGTGGGGCTCAAACTCACGACCCCGAGATCAAGAGTCACATTCTCTTCCAACTGAGCCAGCCAGGTGCCCCTCGGTCAGTTTGCTTTTTAACTTGTGGCCCTTGGAGGCCCAGGGACTGCCACAAAGGTGACAGGATAGGGTGAGTGTCCCCATCCCACATCTCCTGGACCTGCTTCAATCACATCAGCATTAGATTTTAGTCTTCCACCTAGTATTTCATACGAAGAGAGAGTTCACGGCTAAGAAGCCAGAAGTGTGAAAACCACACAGGCTGGTCCATCTCTTTCCATGCTGTTTCACCCTTGGCATCTAAGATCTCTTAGCTCTAACATTTGTTGCTGATGAGTGAACCAAGATACCAGTAGTTGAGCTATGACCGTATTGAACATTTTGTTTTGTCTCTGAGGCAGTCTTTAGCAGAAGAGGTTGGTGGCTGTGCTGAGCAGAATATTCCCAGATAATCTGGAAATTCAGCCAGGACTGTAAGTGATGACATAATGCACGCACTTCTACAGCATACACTGTGTGCTCAGCACTGGGCAAGAAATGCCCACATGTTCACTCATTTTCCTCACAACAGCCCCATGGGTCAGCACTGTCCCGTCCCCTTTGTACCTCCAGTTCTGAGTTTAGAGAACATCTGAGTTTGGGGTCTACCCCTTTGGGTCTCCTGAAAGAGCTGCTTTCCACCTTCAGTTCTCAGCTGCCCAGCCTTAACTGGAACCCCAGACCATTCCTCCCCAACAGGGAGAGGCTGAGAAGGAGAGAGAAGCTCACATTTTTTTGAAGAGAGGCTGGTTCCACTCTCCCTCTCCCTCTTTGGGGAGAAGGGGTGGGGATTCCTTTCCCAAAGTCTCTTGTGAACACTGGGCACCCCAGTGGCTAGTTTCTCAGGCGGACATCTGCTTGGTTAGGAACTGCTACCTGCTCTGGGCTCCCCACACAGGAGAACTTGAGGTAGGACCGTCACCTGGAGGACAGGTCCCACATGAGCCCCTGACCCTCAAATGTGGAAGAGGGCTGGTGACACAGGGGCCACAGTCTTCTGGGGCTACTGTTGCTTGGGGAACAAGGAAGCTTCCACGCAGAGAGGTTGTCATGAAATGCCATTCCTGGAAGATGCCATCCAGATTTCCCAAGGTTACTTTAGAGGAGTGTCTTAGGACGGATGCTCTTGTCAATCTTCCTGAGCCCAAAGACCACAGAGGAGGACGTGTGTGTGTGTGTGTGTGTGTGTGTGTGTGTGTGTAGTATAGTAGTATTTGCCATCACAGTTGTCGTAGCTGTAGTAGGTAACTGGGCTACTGCAATAGTCCAAGCGTGGCATGAGAAGACTTTCTAGGATTTTTCTATCTTTATTGATTAAGCTTAATGAAAACTATTCTAGAGACCCTGATAATTACTCTTCTGTTATGTCACAGGTATATACTTTATCACCTGGACTCAAATAAATGTTTCTGTTTGGCTGAAACCATATTTTTTCTGTAATTCCCCAGCACATCTATTATGTTCTCTATAGAGTAGCTTAAAATGTCAGTCATTTTAGGTTACCCTCACATTGGCTTCCGTTTTTTGAGTGTCTCTTTCTTCCTCTCTCGTGCCTCAGTTGCTCCAGGCTACCTCCTGTAATATTCCTTTGTTGGGCCTGCTGTTTCAGTTCTTTTCAGGACACTCAATGTGAGAATCACAAAAGAGAAGCATTTGACATAAAAGCTCAATGAACAGGGTAGATGCAGAGAAGTAGATCTATATATACTCATGGAAATACTCCTGGCCAAGGAGTCTGGACAACTGGGGTCCCAGGCCCGGGCTGCAGTCCTGCTGAGGGTTGTAAGCAAGTCTCCGACACAGGAACCACACAATTAAGTGCTAGCTAGTCTTATAGCTGTTGCTGGGTATTAGTTGGTTATTAGTTAACCTCAGTTTCCCTCCCTATTAAGTGAGGGATATGGCTTGGATGATATTCTGAGTCCTCTCTACTCTCTTTAGATGCAGCAAGATTAAATTAGATTATAATCCCCACTGGGCTTAAATCACTAGGAGAAAAGACTAGGCCTTAAACCTTGTTCTGTCCCTCATGATACTTTGTACACTAAAGGGACAGGGTAGTTATTGAGTCATTTGGTACTGCAATCTGAGCATTTATGACATTGATAAGGAATTTCTTATTGTATGCACTTCTTGCAAATTAAAGAATAAATGCACTAATATATTAACTCAGCATCAGTATAGTGTTTTAAAAGAGCTTTCACCTCCATTAATTTAATGTCAGTCCCACAACCATTCCCTGAGGTAGGTAGAGCAGATCTAACACCAGTTTCTAGGTGAAGAAACTGAGCCTTAGGGAGGTGGTTATTTTTCGAGTTTCACGGCTGCTGCGTGGCAATCTGGAAGCAGATTCTGGGGCTCCTTACTCCTGTGCCAGTATATTTTCCAATGCAGTAAGGACTGCCTCATTAGGCTGGTAGGGAACAATATGAAATACTTCTTTGTGAACACTGATGATATTTAGATACGTTAATCCCTAGAAGATGCAGGTCCCACAGGATCATAACCCAGGAATATCATGAGGATGAAACATACCCATCTACTGGGGATTAAGCAGGTCAGGGCTTGGGGGCAGAGTCACAGAAGTGCTCCTGATCCTGAAGATGGGTTGTTGGGACTTCTGCCAAATGCACTGAGTAGACAGTTGAGCCTCAGCACACTTAGGACTGAGGAATAGTAGGAGGCCCTCTTAAGGGAGAGAGTGTTCCCTGATTCAAGAGGCTCATGACCCTGGGTCTTGCCCGTGCTGGGCAACTAGAAGTGTAACTATATCTGCAGTCCTTGGAGGGCGGTGGAAAGGTTTTGTAAAGGAGGAGCTCTTTGATATGTGTCCCTGGTACCATTGCTGCAAACCAGGAGGCTGGCCCAGCACTGTCCCCTCTGAAGTGTGCTTGGACACGTGCTTGGCCGGCTAGCTGGCCATCCGGGCTCCTAGGAGCTGCTGGAGGGGCAAGATCCTGGTGACTCCAGGAGCTGCCCCCCTGAGGCACCCGTGGGAGATCACATTCCTTGAGAGTCACCGCTTTTGCCCCTAGGATTGTTGAGCGAACTGCTCACGAGCGCTGCCCTCAGAGCAGGATCAGCTGCTAGGAGCTGTGGGAGGCCTGTGGCCAGTGGAAGCCACCAGTGGGAACAGCAGAGAGGGCGCCAGGCTGAGGAATCCCTCCCAGGGGTCCCCAGCCCTGTGGAAATCTTGAGGAGGGGCAACCTGGTCCGGCTTCCCACCTCGTGGAAAACATTAGGTGGCCTGGTTGGAGACCCAGCAGCCCAGGGCGGGGTTCCCGCTGGCTTGAATCATCACCTGGTCTTCAGGTTCCTGGGAGGAATGGCTCTTAGAAAAAGGATTCCCCTTGTAGGGACCTTCCCAAATGAACTTGAGAAACGTCAGTAATCCAGCAGATTGTTTTCAGTATTTATGTTGTTAATATTTACATGTCCTCTGCTCCATCACCCTTTCTGGATTAACTCCCAAGTGGAAGTGAATGTTTCCCACTCTTAGACTCCCATCTGTCTATACCACAGTTATGTCATCCATTTATTCACTCCTTTGCCGGACATTGGTTGAGTACCTTGGCGTGCTAGGCCAATGTCAGCCTTCCTTTATTGCATTTTACTTATTTGTATACATATTGTAACCTTTCACTAGACTAAAAACTTTTTCATTAAGTCACAGTAGGCTTAGGCTATAGCCAAATCCCAGAGGCTTAGTACAGTAAAAATGTATTTGTCACTCATCCCCACATCCTCCTGGATTGGTGGGGCAGACATTGGAGGGGCTGTTCTGTACAGTCCCTCAAGATGACAGAGCCCCTCCCATCTCATGGCTGCACTAACTGGAACATGGGACCTTCTTGGTCACTGAGACAGGACAAGAGAGCACCGAGGGTCTCACCCAGCAATTAAATGCTTCAGTCAGGAGATGGCGTGACTGCTCCTCATAGCGCATCTGCAAGAATGAATCACCTGGGCGCACCCGACCAAGAGGGCCGAGAAGGGCAATCCTCCCGTGTGTCAGAAGAAAACCGGGTAAGGGCGAGCAATACAAGTGTTGACATTGCTTTTAATTATGTTCTTGGTTCTTTCATTGGCTTGAAGCAAAGTTGTCTTGGGAAGTCTCATATTCATTTGTAGGAGGGGTGTAAGTGATGAAGAATGAAGTATATATAGCTAATTGTCCAGCTTGGAAAAGACCAGTAATAAGTAGTTTAGGCATTCTCTGTGTGAAGGTGCCTGTCTTCTCCCTTTCCTGGTAATGGAGAGGTACATAGTTACGGATGGAGAAAGCTGTCTGAGCAGGCCAGCACCCCAACCCCTCAATCTAAGGCAAGGTTGGACCTCATTTCCTACTGTGGAACAAGAGCAAGGACCGGCTGCTACCACCCCAAGCGCGAGCACCAGAGTGCCTGGCTTCTTTTTCTCTATGGGCTTGGGTAAAGACCAACTTAATTATGTTGCAGCCAACATAATTAAGAAATGCATTGTCGGGGCGCCTGGGTGGCTCAGTTGGTTAAGCAACTGCCTTCGGCTCAGGTCATGATCCCAGAGTCCCGGGATCGAGTCCCACATCAGGCTCCCTGCTCAGCAGGGAGTCTGCTTCTCCCTCTGACCCTCCTCCCTCTCATGCTCTCTGTCTCTCATTCTCTCTCTCGCAAATAAATAAGATCTTAAAAAAAAAAAAATTAAAAAAAAAAAAAAGAAATGCATTGTCTACTTTTATACATTTCACCACCATTGAAAGAATGTGGTTTGGGATTGGGGTAATCTGGTTGATTCAGTCATACAAGATGTAGATCAAGTCCTCATTTAGAATGAGAGCACAAGGGTGGGCAGAGTTTCAGAAGGCAGTGGGTATTTGAATAAGTGAATATTTGTGGCATAGATAGGTGGGGGATGGGGTAAAAGGATTAAACACTCTGGAAAATTTGAATTTACAACTGTGCCTGTTATCCTTCCAGTAATTGTATTTTTAAACATCTGTTGACTGAGCTTTCTTCCTTATGTGTTTGGATTCTGCATAAAGAAAAGTTGGTTGGCTGTATCAGGGTCACATTTATCTTGTCTGTGTATCCTGTGACGGTCATCTGTACCCGTGTGTCCATCTTTAATTGCATTCTGAGGACAGAGCTGTGGGATGTCTGCTCCACTCTTTTTGTACAGCTCCTTCCACAATGCAAAACAAGGTGTTTAATAAATGATGACACTGGTGAAGGCCATCTACAGGACGAGTCTTTGTACTTGTTCTCTGCATCTTCATACTTTCTTATTCTTTCCAAGTTCTGTTGAGACCTATCTCATCTTTGTCCTTCGTATCTCTTAAATACTCACCTGTCTTCTCTCGCCCTTCACCTCCCTCCCTCCAGCAAGTTCTGTCTGTTCTAAGGATGATAACCTGGAGGGAACTTTAAGGAATGTGATGGGCTCACTGGAGTTCTTGGATGACAGGCCCACAGCATGCCCTTCGCAGGCAGAGGGCTTCCTGAGATTGGTGTCCCCTGGCTGCCCAGAGTGACACTGTGGTGAAGCAGAGAGAACGATGACTTTGCAGTTTCTCACACCTGATTTGAATCCCACCTCCACCATTGACACTGGGCAGCGATTTCAGATCTTGTTTATTTCTGCTCTGTTGTGGATTGTGTTGTCTGTTTGTTTGCTCTGCCTGCCACCTTCCTCTGGTTCGGGTTTGGTTCCTTCCTCGGGGGCACTCCTCACCTGATCCATGGGGTCCTAGTGGGGCTGTCCATCATAGCCGCGGGAAGGGGGTCTTCCTCACTCACGGGCATGGGCAGGTGACCCAACAGACTCCACGGTGCCGGTCCTTCTCACAGGGTGAGGGAGAAGCACCCCCAGCAAGTCACCCCAATCAGCGGTCCCCCTGGGATGAATACATGGAGAGAGGTGGTTCCTTTTGCAGTAGGGCTGCTCTTCGGAGAAGATGTGTGCCTGGGGCTTCGGGCAGCCCTCTTGTCGGCCAGGTGGTGGTATCCTTTGGGAATGAAGAGAAGCTGAGACAAGGGGAGTAAGAGGTGGGGCAGGACACAGAGGCTTGGCCCCGTTGTCTGCACCTGCAGGCAGCAGCTAGGGTTAGTACCAACCCCGGCTTCCCAAATAGAGGGGCCGCCACTCTTCCTTTTGTTTCCGCTCCTTTGAGTTGGGTGTCTGTCACGCGCAGTGAAGGGTTTGAATACAAGAAGCATTATCATCCTTGAGCTTTAGAAGCAACATGTGAATTCATGATTATAAACATTCAAACACCTTAGTGTTTCCTTAGGAGTTTCGAGTCCTACATGGAAGGTTCCATTCTTCCCCACCCTGCTCCATTTGAATCCTGTCTCCAAAAGTCTAGCGGCTGAGGGAAGTTTGTGGTGTATACTTCCAGGCCTTTTTCTTTGCATTTACATCCATATATATGTAAACACATGCATATAGTTTGTGCTTTATTTTCAAATCTTTTTTTTTTTTTTTTTTAAAGTAGGCTCAGTGTGGAGCCTAATTTGGGGCTTGGACTCATGACCCTGAGATCAAGACCTGAGCTGAGACCAAGAGTTGGACACCTGACCCACTGAGCCACTGAGCCACCCCAATTTGTACTTTACTTTTTAACAGAGTAACATATTATCTCTATTGTTTTATAACTTTTTATCGGGTAACCTATTACATGTGTCATTCTATAATTTTTTATAGTTTCTTTTGAGATATTTGATGCTGGTACATATAGTTTTACTGCATTTTTATTAAAGATGTCATAGTATTTGATAACATGGAAAATTTGCCTAAGTCATCTCTTGATGGACGTTTAGTTGTTATTGTCATGATTTTTTTTTTCTGTTACAACAGTGCTGCGGTGAATACATTTGGGTGTGTTTTCTTGTGTACATAGGGAAGTATATCTGTAGGTGTAGACTTCTAGTAGAATATCTGAGTCATAGGACTTACACATGAAGCATTTTGATAGATCCTGCCAAATCATGTTCTGAAAAGACCTACGGGCTTACACTCCCACCTGCAAAGTAGAGTGTATGTTTCCCACACCCTCCCCAATACTGAATGTAAGTGCTTTTCTTGAAAACGTGAGGTCCTCCTTTTTGAGCCTGTCTGGGAGCTGGTGAGCTGAGCAACCTATCCCAGGAGTTTTTGGATTTCTCCTTTGTGTTAGTTAGTATGCATAGTTTCTACTTTTTAAAAAAATGTGGCTGTTTGGTTTTTTTTGATTTGAGTAAATTCTTTGCGCATTATAGATCTCAACCCTGTGTTAGTTACGTTGTAAATATTTTCTTCTAGGTATTGCTTTTTGTTTTGTTTTTGAATGGGTTGGATTTTGTTTATGTTTTTGTTTGTCTCTTGAGCATATGTGTGTGCCATTTTAGGTTTTGTCTTTGTTCATCTTTGATCAGGCAGACGTTTTACATTTTTTATGAATTCAAATTTGATAGGCTTTTTCTTACAGCTTCTGAGGTTTTTTTTTTTTTAAGATTTTATTTATTTATTTAAGAGAGAGCACATGTGCGAGCACGAGCAGGGGAAGGGGCAGAGGAAGAGGGAGAAGCAGACTCCCCAGTGAGCAAGGAGCCCGACGCAGGGCTCGATCCTAGGACCCTGGGATCATGACCTGAGCCAAAGGCAGATGCTTAATCAACTGAGCCATCCAGGCTCCCCAGCTTCTGAGGTCTGCCTGCATCTTGCTGGGGAAGACCTTTCCCACCCCAGATTATAGATTTCTCCATGTGCATTTTTTTAAATGTTCAGTATTTTGTCCTCCATAGTCATCTTTATGGTGGTTTCTTCATCTATAAATGAAGATAATCAGTATCTCCGGAGGATTTAATGAGACACTGTATAAAGGGTCCTGCCTGCCTCCCTCCCTCCTAGCTTTCTAGGCATGGCATTGACAAGCCTTCAGGGCTGTTGCTTTGATGCCAAGGAATTTGGGCACAGTGTTTGGAAACCGTGTGTTCACCTACCCCTGGCGGGTGACTGGCTGCTCCCAAGGTGTGCTCAGGACCTCTCTGCAGCGCTGCTTTCCTGGAACAGCAGAACATTCCTCAGATCCATGATCTTGGTCCACAGTTGGCTGCACAGCCTTGGGACCTGAATGTGTTCTCAGACCTGAAACCTTAGAGGCATCCTGGCCTCTCCTCTCCTTCTCTCCCACCTCCATCTATCAGCAGATCCTGTCACTTTACCTCAAAATGTGTGCAGAATCTACCACCCCCACCACCTTGTCTGCTGCCCGTGAGTCAGGCCACCGTGGCCTCTCCCCCAGACACTGCGGTGTCCTTCCGTCTTCGGCCGCTCCAGTCCGTTCTCCCCCAGCAGCCGAGTGACCTTAGAAAATGCAAGTCCCATTGCTTCCCTCCTGTGCTCAGAACTTCCAGACCCTCCCCATGTTACTGAGAATAGAATCCAGAGGTGTGGCCTGTGCGGCCCTCCCTGGCCCTGACCATCATGTCCTCTCCCTTCCTCTCCCCTCCCTGACACTCTCGCCTCTGGCTATCTCGCTCCTCCTCCGGTGTCCCAGGCCCTTTGCTCCTGCTGCCTGGAGCCCTCTCCTTCCGGATGTCTGCAGCATCCACACCCTTGCTGCCTTCCCTGCCCGGGGCCCAAGCAGCAGCCCCCATCCCTCTCTGCCCCTCATTCCTTGTTCGGTTGTCCTCTCGTCCTTGTCATTGCCTGGGACATTATGCATTTGTCTAGTGTTCAGTCGGACTGTGCTGGAATGCAGTTTCTGCCAGAAGAGAGACATTGTTTCGTTTCCTGCTGATGAATCTCCGGCCCCTAGCACAATGGCCGGTGTGCCCAAGTCCCTCACCTATTAGTTGGGGGACTGTGGGAATTTGGCACCTGCACTGTTGCTAGAGAGCCCCGAGTCTGCCGGGAGGACCCCGGCTACCTTCTCACGGTCAGCTCAGGGTGGCCAGCGTGATGGCCGTTTCCCGGGGGCTCCTGCAGGCTCTGCGGGACAGGAGAGGTCAGTGTCCCTCCTAAGTTCCCGGGGAACAGACCCTGCCTTTCACATGACCAGAGGGCAAACCCAGCCAACACTTTAGCAGCTTCCCTAATTGGGGGAAAACAACCTGTGGCTTCCGACTCTGGCTTTGCTTGTGAAAGTGTCTCCCTACTTCTCAGGAAACATCTTAATGTAGCCGTGTATTTGGATCTCCCGCACCTTCTCATTTCACCAAGCTATAAAATGAAGGCCTAAAAATAGGTGTGATGAGCAGATTAAGGCAATTTATTGCAGAGCTCTTCTGCCGCCACCCCCCCCCACCGCCCCCACTTCACTAACAGCTTAAGCGCAAGATGCATGAGCACAGTGCCCAGAGCGGCCTGGGGAGGTGGGGGAAATGCATTGGAATGAGGCGTGTGGGGAGTCAAGTTTTGCCCCTCTCCCTGCACTGGGCACCTGCCCCCTCCTCCTGCTCCGACTGCTGCTTTTTCTCTACCTTTGGTTAGTTGCGGGGGAGGGGGGGGTTGGTGTACTTTGTAATCTGGAGCAATGAAGCTAATTGTATTAGAAATAACTGTTTCTTTTGATGACAGCATTCTCTCTATAGAGCTTTCCTGCCTTTTAGTTGCTGTCAGTGTTTAAGTATGGTTGTTAAGCCAAATGATTTGAAATGATTAATAGATTTATTTCAAGCATAACAGTAGGCATTTTAAAAATTAAAAAAATTTTTAAATTAAGCTCTACGCCCTATGTGGGGCTCGAACTCACAACCCTGAGATCAAGAGTCGCACGCCCTACCGACTGAGCCACCCAGGCATCCCAAAATTAATTTTTTTAAAAAGATTTTATTTATTTGTTTGAGACAGCGAGAGAAAGCATGAGCAGGGGGAGGGGCAGAGGGAAAGGGAAAAGTAGACTCCCTGCTGAGCAGGGAGCCAGATGCAGGGCTGGAACCCCGGGGCCCTGGGATCATGACCTGAGCTGAAGGCAGATGCCTAACCAACTGAGCCACCCAGGTACCGCCCCAAATTAAATTTTAATTACACAGGTAACATATGAATGCATTCTACTTTAAAACATTAAAACATTACCTATAAAGGTACAGGGTCTTTTTTCCCACCATCTCCAGTCTCAGATCCTGCCCCAGAATCCGTCACTGTTGTCCATTTGTATCCTGTCCTTTGCTTCCCAAGGAACCCTGGAGCACGGAGTAATGTGTGCTGATTTCCCCCAGAGCCCTAGGGCCGGGGTGCAGGGGCTGCACACTGCAGGCTGGCACAAGCTTCCCGGCAACCCTGCGAGCTAGGAGGTGGCTACCCTGTGGTTGAGAGCAGCTCCGTTGAGATATTTAAGTCACATCCCATAAGATTCCCCCTTTTTTTAAAATTTTATTTTATTTATTTATCTGAGAGAGAGAATGGGAGACAGAGAGCATGAGAGGGGGAGGGTCAGAGGGAGAAGCAGACTCCCCGCTGAGCAGGGAGTCCGATGCGGGACTCGATCCCGGGACTCCGGGATCATGACCTGAGCCGAAGGCAGTCGCTTAACCAACTGAGCCACCCAGGCGCCCCAGAATATTTCTTAAGAATTAAATTTTCAGGGAGCCTGGGTGGCTCAGTCGTTAAACGTCTGCCTTTGGCTCAGGTCATGCTCCCGGTGTCCTGGGATCGAGCCCCGCATCTGGCTCCCTGCTCAGCGGGAAGCCTGCTTCTC
>NC_138374.1:17612911-17631558 GCF_054177405.1 Leptonychotes weddellii | reverse complement strand
CCCTCTCCCACTCCCCCTGCTTGTGTTCCTGCTCTCCCTCTCTCTCTGTCAAATAAATAAATAAAATCTTTAAAAAAAAAAAAGAATTAAATTTTCAAAAACTTAAATTTAGTATGTCATCCTTACTTAAAGAACTTAGATAAAAATTCGATATATGTTGATTATATTTGCCATTTAATTAAAAATGTTTTTTTTTTTTAAAGATTTTATTTATTTATTTGACAGAGAATGAGATAGAGAGAGAGCATGAGAGGGGGGAGGGTCAGAGGGAGAAGCAGACTCCCTGCCGAGCAGGGAGCCCGACGCGGGACTCGATCCCGGGACTCCAGGATCACGACCTGAGCCGAGGGCAGTCGCTTAACCAACTGAGCCACCCAGGCGCCCCAAGATTCCCCCTTTTAATGTGGGCCACTCAGTGATTTTTTTTTTTTTGGTATGTTCAGAGTTGTACACCCATCACCACTGTCTCATTCCAGAACGTTTTCATACCCCGAAAGGAAACGGCACATCCACTAACAGTCCCTCCCCATTTGCACGCGGGCAACCTCGGTGCCCACAGGTGTCTCCCAAGGCCTCATCTTTTTCACTGGCAGCTCTGCAAGAGGGCTTAATCAGGATTTCCCCAGTTCTGTTTCAGGAGCAGAGGAAAGATCACTGAGTCATGGGATCACTGACTCACTTCGAAGTGCAAGTGGGGAGAAGGGGTCCGTTATTCAGCCTGCCCAGCATTCTTCCCGAAGAGCTGCTGCAAAATTCCTCCTAACGTTGCTGCAGCCACCGGCGTTCTGGGTCATCTTGTTGCCCTGCTGGTGGTCTGGCCCTTGGAGACCTAGAGAGGGTACATTCTTTCTTTGTAGCCAACGCAGATATTTTTGCTGCGTGTGAATCATCTGAGGAGTGAGAATAATCCTCCCAGCAGGCAGGGAAGACAGGATCACCATTATCACTGAAAAGCATTTATCAAACACCTATTGTGGGTGCGCCTGGTTTAGGACAACCTTGCCCGGCATTCCTTCCAGGAACTTGGCCTCTTGGACCCTGAAGCCACCCCGAGCATGTGCTAGGTGTTCAGGGAATGCAGTTCAGTCTGTGATTCAAGGAGTTTTAAGTCTTCAGGTTGGAGGAACACCCGAGGACCGCCACATCTACTGCAGGGTGGGCTGTGAGAAGCATTTACTAGCGTTGCTAATGAAGTGACAGGTGCACCGTGAACGTGGGCAGTCAGCGCCCTTTCCCTTCCGTGGAGCAGGATGATCATTCTTCCCCCGTTTAATTCACAGGGATGTCTTGAGAGCAAATGAGACCGAGAATGTACTAGTTGCTCTAACATTTTGGGGTCAGGGATCCCTTTAAGGAGCTGATGAAAGCTTTGGACTTTCACCTTAGAAGAATTACTCTGGAGCACATGATTTTGCAAACAGTTTCAATTTCATGGTTTTTATGGGCATCCTGACACCCAGGCATGGACCCCTGCAGGGCTGTAGGTTAATAGCACTGTTGCAGAGCTTATTCCTTGAAGGGTGTTTTTGAAATTCCAGATGCCAGATGGTAATTCACATTGCTATTATTAAGAATACTATTCCTCAGTTATTTCTGTGTTAAAAAACCTTCTCCTTTCTCCTTCGCTAAATGTCCTTTATGATGAGGTGTTATTTAGATTCTTGAATCCCAAGGATAAAGCAAAAGCAAGATAATCTGCTTGACCGGATTTTTCTCCTGTTCTTGTACACGTGTACAAAATAAAATAGGAAATAGTGGCATGGGGCAGACTTTTTTTTTTTTTAATATACAAACAAAGCCCAGCAATGTGGATTTTGTGTATGCCATCGTGCTTGGCTGTGTTCTTTGGGGACTGCAGAGCTCACGGCGCTGTTTGTGGGGGGCAGTGTTAAATCCGCCGCTCTTGTAAAACTAATTTTATGGCACATAGCTGGGGTGGCGTGTGTGTCGGAGGCCGAGGGCAGTGGCCACACCAGGCTTCCCCGAAACGCGGAGGCAGGATTGACAGGCACAGCTTGGTCTCCGAGCTGGGGGGCGGGCGGGGGGGGCGCGAGGAATCTGCTGTGTGTGCAGCCTCCTTCCTGTCCCTCCCCGTGCTGGCAGGCAGACGCGGGGGGCAGAGGTACCATTGGCTGCCCCCTCCGCCCCTCCTGCCTGAGTCCTCTCCCTGCACACCCCTGACGGAGCCCCTCGACTGGCCGGCCTCTTGGTGGAATGTCCTGTCCCGGAGGCATTGCATCACTGCCGCCCGGACTCCTGCTCCGGAGGGCTGGTGTGTCTCTGACCATGAAAGGGCTGGGGTTTAGGTTTCAGGGCTGCTGGGGTGTCTCTGTCCTAGGTGGCCTGACTCAGAGTTGGAATGGTAAGGTCGAGATACCACTCAGCATCTAGAGCAGAGTTCTTTTTTTTTTTCTTTTTTCTTTTTTCCCACTAAAGCACTTTCTAAAGTCTCCCGTTATCCGCTCATGGCATGAGCTGCGGTTCAATGCACCAGCACTGAGCCAGGCCCCCTGTTCGCCATCTGCAACTCTCAAGGTAGCCTGAGATGGGCCAGCAGATGGTGGCAGGACCACCGAGAGCCCAGGTGATGCCACAGCCCGCTGATTAACCCTAGGGTCCCCACCCGCTGGGTGCGGGCTCATGGGCAAGCGATGGCCCCTTTAAGCTACTTTACTCAGTCTCCTTGTCTGTGAGGTGGGAATGGAAGACTTCCTTCCTTGGGTTTATTTATTTATTTATTTTTAAGATTTTATTTATTTATTTGACAGAGAGAGACAAAGCAAGAGAAGGAACATAAGCAGGGGGAGTGAGAGAGGGAGAAACAGGCTTCCCGCTGAGCAGAGAGCCTGACATGGGGCTCGATCCCAGGATCCTGGGATCATGACCTGAGCCGAAGGCAGACGCGTAACGACTGAGCCACCCAGGCACCCCACCTTCCTTGGGTTTAGATGGGGATTAAATGACAATGCCCCGTTTGTCCCCAAGACCACCCTCCCTTCTGACACGAGTTGCAAATTCAAGGGTTTCTGAGACCACACTCAGGTGTGATAATTCATTAGGAGGATTGGTAGAACGTCCTAGAAGCTGTTACACAGTTATGGTGAAAGGAGACAGATTAAAATAAGCCGGGAGAAGAGGTACACAGGGCAGAGTCTAGGAAGGTTCCACGTGTGGAGCTTCTGATTATCTTCTCCCCTTGGAATTAGGCAAAACATTCCCTTTCTTCTCCAACGGTGTGTGATGGTACACAGGGACTATCACCCACTGGGGAAGCTCCCCTGAGCCTTGGCATCCAGGGTTTTTACCGGGGCTCGGTCACGTGGACGCAGGTGAGTGCCTGCCTGGCTGACCTCAGTCTCTGGCCCTTCTGGAGGTTAAGCTGATGCCGTGTGGCCTGGAGCTCCCACCATAAACCACATCGATAGACCATCTGGTATGACCTAAGACTCCTGGTTGAACAGACACCTGTCAGGCAGGACAATCCAAGGGTTTAAAAATCACCTCCTGGAGCCAAGGGCAAGGAAAAAGCCAGACATTTCTTGGGTAAAGTTGATTTTTTTTTTTTAAGATTTTATTTATTTATTTGAGAGAGAGAGAGAATGAAAGAGAGAGAGAGAGCATGAGAGGGGGGAGGGTCAGAGGGAGAAGCAGAATTCCCGTCGAGCAGGGCGCCTGATGTGGGACTCGATCTCCAGACTCCAGGATCACGACCTGAGCCGAAGGCAGATGCTTAACCGACTGAGCCACCCAGGCGCTCCGGTAAAGTTGATTCTTGACTGCACAGGACAGTGCCTGGTATGTGGTAGACTTCAGGGGATTGCTGTTAGCTCTCATTTTTTATGCCCTAGGGTCAAGGTGAGGGTAAGTCACTTCTTTTGTGGATTTTCTTTCTTTCTCCCTTCTCTTCAGTTATGTCTGTGGTCTTGAAAGGGTGTCACTCACTTGTCTATTTGAAGTTAGTCTTGGGGTATATTTGGGGTATATTTTGCCTCTTATTCATATAGTGCTTGAAACCTGTCAGGCTCGCATGTGCTTGCTTGAACCTCACAACACCTGATGAGGGGGGTGGGCTGGGTGTCATCATCCCAATCTGACAGGGGAGGTGGTGCCTTCATAGGAGGCTCACTGAGTCACCAGGACTCAGGACTGACCATAGGGATGAAGGTGGCAGTCCTGGGTACCTTTTCATCTCCTTCTGCTGACTCTGAGCCATGCCATCCTGGTTCATGCGCCCAGCCTTGAAGCAGATGGACCTGGGTTCAGATTCGGTCTCTGCGACACCCAGGCTGCGTGATTTTGGGAAGATTCCGCCATCGCTTTCCTGTCCCATAGGATTGTTGTCAGAATCACATGCAATCGAGCATGTGAAGGGTAGGCTCATAATACTGTGAGCCCATGTGGAAGAGTAATACAATACTAGTTCCCTGTTAACTATTACTGCGGCAACGCAAGCAACAACTTCTCAAGGATTTTGCCAGGTGTGGAGAAACTCAGAATGAGATTTCTTGAATACAGAGAAGGCAGTTTGTGGCAGTCATTTATCCTTCTTAGATA
Source organism: Leptonychotes weddellii (assembly GCF_054177405.1). NCBI lineage: Eukaryota > Metazoa > Chordata > Mammalia > Carnivora > Phocidae > Leptonychotes > Leptonychotes weddellii. The sequence goes on along the minus strand of NC_138374.1, from coordinate 17,627,004 downwards.
ATTGCCAGATAGTTATCTACCTTCAATTCCTGGCACCTGGGCCTCTCCTCTCTGCCCGTCCTGCGCCTCTCTTTCCTAGGAAACCCCACACCTTCTTCATGTCCCAGCTCCTCTCTGACCCCAGCGGGGGCTCACACCCCCCATCTTACTCTTGCCTTTGAAGGATTTATCAAGTCACAGTTTCTCATTGCTTTGACAGTGTGATTAGTATCTATCCCTTCTGCTGGGCCTTGAGCCCTGTGAGGGCAGAGGCTGGGATCTTATCTCGTAGACCCAGCATGATGCTGACACAGTCTATACAGTCATGAAAGCCACGTGGGATCTCTCTGAGGTTCCAACGGTTGATTCCCAGCCATATCCCTCACTCTGGCGAGCACCGGCCTTGTGCACTGACTGCCTACAGCCCCTGTTGCCCACAGCTCGGACCGCACCCATCTGCACCCCCCGTAGGATATTGGAGTCCTGGAGAGGCACTCAGCTGACCTCCTCTCTCTGGGGAACATTCATGTCCTATCCTTTCCTTTTCAAGACTAGTCCCAAGTGCCACCTGCTTGTCTGTGCTGGCTCTTACTTAGCTCTGCATGCTGCCTGGGAGGAGTAGCTCCCTGGATGGAAGACAGCAGCGAGGTGGTTGCTTATAACACATTTGACATGGTTTCTGAGGACTCGCCTTCTCCCGATCGTGCGTTAACATAGCAGTGCCCAGGCAAGGCCTCTGTGGCCTAGATTTCAGAACATCCACCTTGAATCCCCCAGTTTTACCCTCATTAGTCCTGGCTGGGAGTCCTCCCCATGTCCACCCTTTCTTTTTTTTTTTTTTTTAAAGATTTTATTTATTTAGATGACAGACAGACACAGCGAGATAGGGAACATAAGCAGGGGGGAGTGGGAGAGGGAGAAGCAGGCTTCCCGCGGAGCAGGGAGCCCGATGCGGGGCTCGATCCCAGGACGCTGGGATCATGACCTGAGCCGAAGGCAGACGCTTAACGACTGAGCCACCCAGGCGCCCCCATGTCCACCCTTTCAATGGGTGTCTAACTCCCATCACCCCCAGCCTTCTGGAAGCCCTCTGGCAGCAGTGAACACGGCTCTGGTCCTGAGCATTCCTTCTCGAGCCTGGAAGAGGGAGAGCAGTGTTGCACAGACTTTGGATTCAGACAGGTTGGGGTCTCCTTCTGGCTGTGCTGTTACCTCTGTGGCCTTTCATCACTTAAGATGCTAGGACCTTCATCTGTAAAATGGGCGAGCGGCTGGCCCATGGTCAGCCCTCAGGCCCTGTGGGTGTCACTTCTTCTCCGAAGCTCATCAGGGTGGGAGGAATGCTCCCTCTCCAGTGCTTCTGGGGGTTCTGAGCGGGGACCACATGCTCAGTCTCTGCTTCCCCTTCCCAGTGAAACAGCAATGCTAGGGCAAAGTCATGTGTGAGAAGGCAGCATGCAGGGAGACAGGAGGATAGAAGGGAGGCATCCTTTTCGATTTCTTCGGCCCTCCCCACACTCTCCTTGAGGGGCCCAACCCCCTCCCCATTCTGCTTAGAGCCTGCATGTGGGGCCATTCCCCCAGATGTCCCAGTTAGAAACCACTCGGCTCGACCTCTTCTCTAGTGCTGTAGCTTATATGCTTTGCGTTGAGCTGTTTCTGAGAAGCGTTCCAGTGTTTCCTTCAATGACTAAGGTACATCTGAGGTGTGAAACTGTTCTGTGTTACCCTTCCCTGGTGTGAAAGGTCACCGTTGCCTTCATGCCTCTGAGACCAGTTCTCAAATTCAGGAGCTGGTTGTTATCCTTGGAAAACAAATCAGGTTCCTTCCTCCTTCCTCCTTCCCTCTTGCCTCCCCCGTGCCTGCCCTCAGACTCAAGCAGAAAACAAGCAAGCAAGCCAAGAAGCTGCTCCTTTCCCTACTTTAGACCTTTCCGGGAGAGAATGAAAGAGGGAACTCCTTTGATTCCTTGGTTAACCGTGAAAGGATGCGGTGGGGGGAGGGGGAGGTCAAAATGTTTGGAATTTCAATGAAAGACATGAGGTCCCCTCTGTATTGTCTGACAGGTCACAGATCTCCTCTGCCATGGCCCAGATCTTTCCAAAAAATCCAGGTCCACCCTTGTTCACTGAATCTGTGTCGGCTTTAGTCACAATTCTGTCGTTTTCTACACGTGCCGCCATATTTATCTTGATTCTTGAATTTTCAGCCGCTCTTTATCTGATACATTTGGAAAACAATTTCCTCCTCATTTTGTTACTGAGTCTAGTTCACCTTAGATTTTTCTGTGAATATGCTATTGAAGATAGAAGTCCTAATGAGAGGGATGCCCGGGTGGCTCAGTGGGTTAAGCGTCTGCCTTTGGCTCAGGTCATAATCTCAGGGTCCTGGGATTGAGCCCCATGTTGGTCTCCCTGCTCAGCGGAGAGCCTGCTTCTCCCTCTGCCTGACGCTCCCCCTGCTTGTGCACACTCTCTCTCTTTCTGAAAAATAAATAAAATCTTAAAAAAAAAAGAAGTCCTAATGGGAGAGTGGCTTCCAAAGGCAAAAGCAACCTTTCTTTGTCCACTCCAAATTGCTTTCCTTGGAGTTTGGACTTCTGCAGGAATTCTTCTTAGATTGACACTCAGAAGAATATTCTCTTCCACTGAATTTGCAGAATATAGGTGTGTTTGTTTTTGCTCAGTTTACCACTGTAGTAAGATTCAGGGTATAAATCTGGTCTTTCAGAATCCTCTCGATTTGCACTTGGCATTAGACGCCTCTTAATCTCACATGAAGATGGATCCAACCCCACGTGTGCACCTTACCCACTTAAAAAATATTTCTATATTGTAGTTTTGTTGGCTTACCTGTTTAATGGTGGTTGTCTCCACATTTCACCATTCTTCCCTCGGCTCTTCCCTGCCACTTTTGTTTCAGGAGTGAGTGTTGACTTTCTTTCCCTGATCTCTCTTTCATTGCTAGCTGTGTTTCTCTCCAGGTTCCTCTGCACTCTCTTCTTTTAAAGTAATCTCTATACCCCACGTGGGGCTCGAACTCACAACCCCAGGACCAAGAATCACATGCTCCACCAACCGAGGCAGCTGGGTGCCCCTCTGAGAATTATTTCTGCTGCTGACAGGACCTCTTCTCCTAGTCTCCTCTCTCAGATTTCTTTTAAGAATTCAGGGAAGCTTTCATTTCTCCATCAGATACAAGCATGTCGCTTGCCCAGAAATCCTGACTTCTGACAAAGGTAAACTGAGGTTTTCAAGGGCACATGCAGTTGGCTGCTCTGTGCCCAGCAGCTAGAGTTCGTTCTTTGATAGGTTCTGAAATCATCCCCTAAATTTATTTTCTTTCCCCAAATCTAGTTTTTCCATCTTCAGGTATAGGGGCTTTCGGGGCTGAGTGTGAGTCACTGACACTGAAACCCCGTAGTTGGGTTCCAGAACAGAAAGTCTGTGGGGAGGCTTGCTCTTTTTCTTGCCCAGAAAAGATGGAGATGGTGTCCAGAGTGAAAGAACTCGGTCTTCTGAGTCTACAGGTCTTGAAGACCTCACTGCAAACTTCTGACCGTGTTGACCCCTGGAACCATTAGCACCCCCTCCCCCATATCTGGTTCCCCATAATGGACCCCAAGAAACCCTAAGAAATGTTCCCAGGCAGCAGGATCTGTTCTGAAATCAGTAATGGTCCATCTTAGTCACTTGTGTTAATTAGGGCTCAGAGTCACTAGCTCAGAAAACCTCCTTTATGTCAGGACTTCCCTTATGGGATCAATTCCTCCAGGTGCTAGGATCCCTGCTGAACATCCTGCTTCTGTCAGGATTCTTTACTTCTTCCCTTCTTGTCTATGTCATCATCACTTAAAAATACAGTAAGAGGGAAGTTGGTAAGGCTCCGAAATAATGCCTATACATTGACAAACAATGCTCTTTGGGGAAATGGAGTTCTGTACTACTAACTTGAAGTCATTCTTTTTTTTTTTTTTTAATTTTTATTTAAGTAATCTCTACACCCAACATGGGGCTCAAACACCTGACTCCAAGGTCAAGAGTCACATGTGCCTCTGACTGAGCCAGCCAGGCACCCCTGCTTGAAGTCATTCTTGAGACCTTCTTCTGTCCTTCTAGCTCTGGACCTGGTTGGTACATGGTGCCTCAATTCTGTCCATCCCTGTCCCACCCTCACATTTATTTACAGCAGATCATTGACCCTTTGCTCCTTGCTGGGGATGCTTCTTGTGTAGGGATGAGCAGAACTATGAGGCAAAACCACGAGGCCCAGAGCCAGGTGTATGGCTGAGAGGATTGTCAGTGTGGCTTCCAAATACCTACCCAGGTGGGTGTCTTTTAGAGGAGGCTGCTTCTGGATAAGTAATCTCCAGATACACAGAGGAGGCAAACACCATGATTTGTGATTACTGTGGATAGAATTGCCCATGCAAGGCTAGTTCCTCAGTGTGTGTGCTTTAATTAAGATCATGGTAAATCAGGGGTGCAGACCCTTTCCTGTTCCTTGGGGATCTTGTCTGTGGTTTCTGTTTAGCCTGAGAAATACTGGCTTAGCTCGAGCCACACATTTCCCACACTTTTGTGACTCAGCACTTTCCAGCTGCCTTTGACTTCCTGATGCCTGTGACTTCGCAGAAGGCCCAAGAACGACTCACTCGGCTACTTTCACTCACACTTTAAAAGTGATCACCTCTTAAGCGAGGTCCTGGACATATTTTATCCCCAGCAATTTGGTTTGCTCTTATGGAGTGCTTTCTTAAGGGAAGGGACTGTCACGTGACTTTAGCTAATCAGTTTGTGCAGGTGCGGTGTGTAGCCTGCCTTCTTGTCTTTTCAGTATACCTGGGAACATCTGTTAAACCACATTCACTAGATTCGTTCCTTCCCTTTTTCCATGAAAATGAAATCAACCCTTCCCTTCCATTGGATGAAGAGCTAATTTTCATCGTTCACTGAAGGTCTGCATTCTGTCTTGAATTACTGATCTTTGGGCAAAAACTTGAAAGAAGCATGGTAATTCAAAAATATCTTCTCGATTGGTTTGTTTTCTTGTAACATCATAGAGTATGATACGGGGGTCTCATTTGTGTCCTTGGAGAGATTGGTTTGTGCTTCCTTTGATGCTGATCCACTTTAGATGTTGAGCAAAAGGCTGGTGAGGTTGTGGGAGAAGAAAAGAGGAATAGAGGAACTAAGAACAAGGAAAATCAGGGTCAGAAATACTGTCTTCTCTGTGTGGAAATGAACTCAAGTTGGCCTCAGGAGCTATGCCCATTTAGCTTTGAAAACTCACTTATTTTCAGATATAGTTTTGAGAATTCTTTGAAGTACAAATGTCATTGGAATTGATTCCCTCTCTCCTCCATTAAAACTGGATTTGTCTTTGCATAAAATTTCATGTTTTACCCTACCTTGGTACATCCTGTGGATGAAATCACTTTATCCTATAAGCCAAGATGTTAAAACTTTGGCATGGATCCTGTATGTTAAGATTCCCTCACATTCACATTTTTAAGAGGATCCTTAAACCTAGACCCCAACCCACCAAGATGAGTCATCTTAATCTTAATGGTGGATATTCTCTCATTTGTAAAATTGGGTTGCTGAGAGGGAGAGGTGAGTTTATGTGTGTCCCTGGCACACCTCTCAGGTAATAACATCATTACCACAGTGGCCCTTACTCAGCCCAGCTTAGCCACTATAGTGAGGGAACTCCAGGCCGGGCTGTCTGCCCTCTGGGCTTTGGACTGGGCTCAGGTGGCTCTTGAGGCACATCATGGCTGGGCTTTGTCTCTTCTCTCTCTGAAGCTGAGTGTCAGAACTGGCTGCTCCCCTCCTCTTCCCCAGACCCTGTGGTAACCCTCAGACCCTACTGGAAACCCAAATGGAAAAGTGTTGGGAGCCAGGCCCACTTCCATGTTAACCATCGTTGTCCTCAGGAGCAGCTGGTTCGGTGAGGCAAGATGGAGAAATATGATGAGGATTACGCCCTACCGTTCCCTGAGCTCTAGCTTTGTCCCAGATTTCAGGGCACCGGGCTAAGCAAGTTTACTTACAGGACCTCATTTAACCTTCACGATGGGCCCCATGAGGAAGTGTTATTCTCTGCACCTTACAGAGGAGGAATCAGAGAGGGCCATCTGCCTGATGACACATGGCGAGTAAATGGCAGAGCCTGGGTTTTTGCCAGAGCCCATCTGGCTTTAAAGGTGTGTTCTTAACTCTTCCCTAGAGAAATGTGTATTTAATGAATGTAATAACAACATCAAGATACCCAAGGCCAGGAGGAAAAGTGGGTTGGGCTCTTTCACAGGTGACCAAAGATATAAAACATTTCATAGATTTGTTACAGATTTTTTGGGGGAAGGACAGTCTAATTGTGTCATACCCTCCAGGCCCTGCTCAGAGCTGACTTGCGCTTGGAGGCACCCCCAGATAATCCAAATAATGCCACTTGGCTCCAGCCTCTGTTTTGATGTTTCCTTACAATATATGCTGTTAGTTGGCTTATAGCAACTTGGGGACAAATTAAGTTTGTGTGTTCTAGATGTATATTTTTCCAGTAAATACAACAAAGTGAAATTTATTATTTGAAAAAAAACCCCACATGCATATGATAAAAATGCAAATGATGCAAAGCTATCTATAATTATCAGTAAGTCTCCCTTCTTCCTGACACTTACTTCACTTCTCTTGTTTCCCTCTTCAGTTTCTTGGGTCTCTTTCCAGGGATATTTTCCACTTATATAAACATGTATCTGCATGTATAGCTTTTTTATGCAAAAAGAAACCTATGAACAATAGTTAGCCACCATATTTAATTTTGTCGTAACACTGTTGTCTCTGAAGACATCGTTGCCTGTCAGCCCATGCAAACCCCCCTTGTGCTTTTGTCTTGATCCAATAGTATTCCACTGTAGGAATTACCCTAATTTATTTGCACAGTCCTATTTAATCTAAGCTGTTTCTTCTGTTTCACTGTTAGCTACAGCGCTGGGGTTGTATCCTTGCACTTGTGTCTTTGCGTGTGTTAAAAAGAAAACCACGGGCCCCAAATGGTGTCAGTGTGTATGAGCCCATTGGAAGGATCCAGTTTCTCTAAGTAGGATTGCTGGGTCAAAAGTATACGCATTTTTATTTTGATAAAAATCACCACCCAGGGTATGAGAGTGCGTGTCTGCCACACCAGTCGGCCATCATCTCTAGAGTTGATGCCTCTCTAGTTAAACTTCTGCTACCATCTGTAGGACCCAGGACACTGCCCCACATACAAAAGGAATGGAAGCAGAGTTGCTAATGAACATGCATCTGAGCTGGAGTTTGGGATATTTGCCAAGGATTGCCAGTTTTATGGCTTGAGCTTCAGCCCAAGGAATGAGAGGCTTAGGAGTTTAACCACAAGGTTAGACTATTAAAGGTTCTGCACAATGTCCTATAATTCAGCTCAATTCTGACACTATCTACTGCTCCCCCTGCCCCCTTCAGATGCCAGTTGCAAGCCCAAGTTGTTACCTGTATGTCATCGTCGTCTTGTTCTTTTTCTTTCTCCTCCTCCTCCCCTTCTTCTTCTTCTTTTTCTTCTTCTTCTTCCTTCTTCTTCTTCTTCCTCCTTCTTCTTCTTCTTCTCCTTCTCCTTCTCCTCTTCTCCTTCTTCTTCCTTTCTTCAGATTTTGTCTATTTGAGAGAGAGAGAGCATGAGCAGGGGGAGGAGCAGAGGGAGAGAGAGATTCTCAAGCAGACTCCACACTGAGTGCGAAGCTCGATGCGGAGCCCGATCCTATAACCCTGAGATCATGACCTGAGCCAAAATCAAGAGTTGGATGCTCAACCGATTGTGCCACCCAAGCGCTCCTATCTGTACCTCTGACCGACCCACTATAGATCAGAGGTTCCAGTGGCCTGCTCCTTGGGTTCAATTAATTTGCTAGAGTGGCTCACAGAACTCCAAAAACATTTTACTTTCTAGCTTACTGGTTTATTATAAAAGGTTGTAACTCAGGAACAACCAGATGGAAGAGACATAGAGCAAGGTATAGGGAAGGGGTGAGGAGCTCCCATACCCTCTTCCAGTGCACCACTCTCCCTGAATCTCCACGTGTTCACCAACCTAGAAGCCTTTAAACCCTGTCTTTTTAGATTTTTCTGGAGGCTTCATTACATAGGCACAATTGATTAAATCATTGGCCATTGGGTCCCAACCCTCCAATCACATGGTGGGTCCTCCTAGCTACCAGCCCTCATCTTTAGGTGTCCACCATAAAGCCAACTTATTAATATAACAAAAGACACTTTTATCTCTCTCATTACAGGAAATTCCAAGGGTTTAGGAGTTCTGCACTGAAAACTTGCTTAACACCATGTATACATGTATTATAAATCATAATATCACAGTTATGAAAAAACACTATTCCCCACCCTTTGTCCTGACAGCTGATTAACTGGGCAATGGGCTAGCCCGAACCTTCCCTGGGCCACCTGGCTTGTCTCGGAGAGCACAAATGCATTTGCACAAAATGTTCACACTTTCAGCCTCAGAAAGAGTGAAACTCAATCTTTTGGCAGCAAATACCAAATAGCCTACATTTAGGATTACAAAGTCACAACTTCTTTGCAACCAGAGGGCTTGAGAAGAAGTTGCTTAAACCAAGAAAATCATAATGCAGTTTTTACAACAATTAAAGAGATCAGTCCATCTTCCCAAATTACATTCCTCGTCAACGTGCATATTTCTCTACAATGTAGTTTGCATGGAATACACCCAATTTGCACTGAATTCCCTTACTTATTCTCTTCCCAAACACATGCTCTATGTGTTTGTCAACACATTTACAGCTGTATAGAACAAAGTGTTTTGTTCTACTTTTTGCATTAAATTTCATACATTTTTTGATTAGGTCATTTGACAATAATCCTGTTTTTGCTTTGTGTTTCTTGGGAGAGCAAGAAAAGAGAGGGACATGGTGGTAGCTAGTGGTCCATGTGTGCTGGGCACACAGAAATGCACCAGGAGCCTTGGAGGCTGTGCTTCTAAACCCTAAAATACCCCCTTGGCCCATTGAGGTCCAGCACATCTAATGAAGGAATTGTCTTTCCTTTTTTTTTTTAGCTAAAGTATGACATACCTACAGAAATAGTAAGTGAACATTTGATGAATTTTCATACAGCGAACATATCCCTAAAAATCTGTACCCGGATCAAGAAACAGAACATTACCAACACCCTAGGAGCCTCTTTGCCCCCTTCCAGTCTTTACTCCCCCTCCAAAGGTGGTTATAACTTTGAACATACTGACCTTAATTTAGTTCGCCTGATTTTGAATTTCATATAATTATTATACATTATGTTCTTTTTTGAACATAATGTATAACTTTTTTTTTTGCTCAGTGTTAGGTTTGCGTGATTCGTCCACATTGTATCGAGTAATCGTACTTTCTTACTTGTCACTGTTGTATAGTATTCTATTAAATGACTGTCTACTTATCTGTTTTACTCTTTGTGGATATTTAGGTTGTTCTAGTTCCTGACTATTATAAATAATACTGTCGTGAACATTTTTATACATGTCTTTTGAGGAACATATGTGCACATTTCTGCCAGGTATACACCTGGGAGTAGAATTGCTGGGTCATTGCGTTTACCAGGGGCCAGAGGACCAGATCTTGCTAATTGCCAGACTCTCTGTGGCCATTCATTCATTCGTTCCTTCATCCATTCATGTGCCAGGCACTGTGCAAGACAATGGGATCTGGTAATGAGCAGAAATAGATGTGGCTTTTTCTCTGGTGCAGACATTAATCAAGCAAAGACCAAGGTGAGGTGGTGTAGTTGTAATAGAGATCAGTGTTCAAGAGGAAAGAAGCAGGGTTCCAATTTTAGTATATGTGCTGCCGAAGCGAGCACAGGAAGCAGGGTTCCAAGAGAACATATAACATAGGAATTGGATCTGAACTCAGAAAGAGTGGTATGTAAGAGAAGACTTCCCTGAAGACGATGAGATGTGAAGGATGAAGAGGAGTAAGCCAGGGGATGGGAGAAGATTTCCAGGCAGTTGGAAGAGCAGGTGGGGAAAATTCCTGGAGCTGAAGGAATGCCAAGGTGGCCAGAGTGCAGAGCCGGGATTGGGGGGCTGGAGAGAGCAGTGAGGAGGGGGTTTCAGGCCTTTGTGTTTTTTCTAGAGCAAGGGGAAACCATTGAAGTGTTTCAGAATGCAGTCCTGGGATCTGTAGGAACCATGAGGACCTGCTTCTTTGTTCTTCTGTTTGGCCTCCTCCTTCAAAACAAGGGGAGGGTGGCCTGGCAGGACAGAGTAGAGAATGAAAGCTTTCAAAAAAGACCATCAGCCAACTGGACGATCCCTCTTGGGCCAGTCTCCTTATCTGGCCTGGGCGTTGGCTAATGGTCCTTTTAGGTCTGTGTGGGTTTTGTGTCTGACCCTGTGGACAAAATCGTAACACCCTGTCTCTCACCTGTCCCCTTGGTTTTTGTTTGTTTGCGTGTTTTGTTTGGCACCTTCTCCGTAAAAAAGGCCATCAGTTCCCATCCCAAAACCTTCACTGCCCCTGTGACACAAAAAGTTCTTTATAGATCTTACATTAATAAATCCCTTCAACTTTATCTGGCCCTACAACACACTTTGCAGCATTCCTGCCAAAGCGAGAATCCTTCCTGGCCCCAGCATTCCCAGAGTCTTTCTGCCTTCCTTCACTAAGTTCCCCTTGCAGAGACGGTATTCCTGTTTATCAGTTTAACCTGTTCTTCAAGTCGTAGGTGAGCTCACCTCCACAGGAAGCCTTCCCAGATTACTCCCACTCCCACCTCCTTGCCTCTTTCCAGTTTCTAACAACTACTGTTGTTCCTGGGGACAGAAGCAGTGCTGGAACATTTCTTTGGATGGATTTCCAAAGGGAGGTTTTGAAAAAAACCTGTTTAATATTTTAACATAATTTGATTATTGATTAATGAAACAAACCCCCTTTTGTAATAGCGCCTGTAGGAATTAAAGCCAAGCGGTTGTTCTTGTCTAGTGATTCTCGGTGGGGTGGATGGGGTATCAACATCTATGTGTGGGGCATCAGAGGGTATGGAGGTGGAGAGTGTAGGATAGGAAAAGGGGCATAACATTATTACTCATTAGGAAAAGGCAAATTACAGCCATATAGGAGCTACTACTACACACCCGCCAGAATGAGTAAAATTTAAACAGACTGACAATACTGAGTGTTGGCAAGGATGTGGAGAAATTAGAGCCATCATTCATTGCAGGTGAGGTTGTAAAATGGTACCACCATTTATTTATTTATTATTATTATTTTTTAAAGATTTTATTTATTTACTTGACAGAGAGATAGAGAGCACAAGTAGGCAGAATGGGAAGGAGAGGGAGAAGCAGACTCCCCGCTGAGCAGGGAGCCCAACGTGGGGCTCGATCCCAGGACCCTGGAATCATGACCTGAGCCGAAGGCAGCCGCTTAACCGACTGACTCACCCAGGAGCCCCATGTACAGCCATTTTGGAAAACAGTCTGGCAGTTCCTCAAAAGGTTACTCATAGAATTACCATATGACCCAGAAGTCCCCCTCCTAGGTGTATCCCAAGAGGAATGAAAACATAAGTCTTCACAGGGACTTGTATAGGAATATTCATAGCAGCATTACTTAATAACCCAAATATGGAAACAACTCCAATGCATAACAACTGATGAACTGATGAACTGATACACAATGTAGTCTGCCCATTCACTGGAGTATTATTTGGCTTTAAAAAGGAAGAAAGTTAATACATGCAGTTGGAACTCTGATCCACAGCTCATGGAAAGGTAAAATGGTACAACCCTTTTGGGACACAAGTAGTTTCTATTAGTGTTAGAAATATGTCTACCCTAGGAGCATGACAATCCACTGCTAGTTATATATCACAAGCATTGAGTATGTGCATCCACGAAAAGACTTGTAAGGATGTCTGTAGCAGCCTTGTTCATAACAGTTCCAAACTGGAAGCAACTTGGTTGTTTCCATCAATTGGCACATGGATAAAGAAATTGTAGTATATTTATACAATGGAATAGCACTCAAGAAATTTAAAAGAATGAGCACATATGCCATATGAATGAATCTCAGACATACATTGCATGAAAGAAGCCAGACATAAAATAGCATGTGTAATACAATTCCAGTGACATGAAGTTCAAAATCAGGCAAAATTATACTTGATATTGGAAGTTAGGAAAGTGACTACTTTGTTGTGGGGTGTAGATCAGGGAGGGAGGTACATGCCAGTGCTGGAAATAGTCCATATATCTTGACCTATATATGGTTAGATGGGTATATATGTATATCAACAAGATTAGTGCCCTTTCTGTGCTTTATTGTACATTTTTAATTTCACAATAAAGAGAATTAAAATTATTTTATTAAAAATGTAAATTATTTAAAATTATGTTTAAATATATTTTTTAAAATTATTAAAACACTTAAAAGCCAATTTTAAAATTATCTTGGTTTTCAAATTAGTTGTAAGCTTCTTGAGCCAGGGACCTTGGCTTATTCCTGTCTGGGGGCTACTCCCAAGCTGATAGAAGGCCTGGGTTTTTAGTTGTGCTTTTCCTTCAGGTCAGCAGAAGTAATGTGGGGGCCCGGGGAGCTTGCCCAGTTTTAGCAGGGCCACTGCAATCGGTCTGTTCTTCTCCTAAAGGAAATAAGTGGTGTTGCAGGATCTTCTGACATGGCATCCCTTAAAGGGAGTCTGGTCGAGGAGTTTTGTGAGTCACAGCGGGGAGTCCGATGGACCTGTCATTCCTCAGCGGGACACAGGAGACTGCTGGGAACCCAGACCAGCAGCCCTGAATGGGAAGGGCCCATTGTGCTACAGAATTAGTAAGAAGCATTTGAAATATTCCACAACTGCTCAGAATCCTTCGGGGAGCTGATACATAACTGAAAGGACCTTGCCTTGTCTTTAGGGAAGGGGTTTGACTAAGAAACCATGAAAACTTTGGGAGACTCTGCCATCTGGAAGGGTGTTTGTTCAACACACACTTATTGGGTACCTGCTCTGTGTCAGCGTGTAGCGGGTGCTGTCCTAGACCTGGGCATCCAGCAGGGAACAAAACAGAATCTCCATCCTCGTGATGCTACACTCACCCATAGTCTTCTCTCAGAATAGGATTGTTTTGTCAAGCTGCCTGGTATCTTGACATCTCAGAGAATTTTACATGAGAGACAAGTGCTTATGTATAGGCTTAAGGGAGAAAGAAAGTAGGGAAGAAATTTCAAGAGCCTTCCAGATAGAACTTGATTTGAGGACTGATCTGGAGGGGAGCAGAGTAGAGCCTGAAAGAGCATCAGTATCAGTTTGAATCCAGGCTGGGCGACTTCCTGGGCATGTGGCTTTGGGCAACTTTGATCTGCAGGACTTTGATCTGTAAGATGTAAAATAATCCCCACCAGCAGGATTGTTGGGAAGATGAATGAAGGTCACTGAACTGAGGGGCGCCTGGGTGGCTCAGTGGTTAAGCGTCTGCCTTTGGCTCAGGTCACGATCCCAGCGTCCTGGGATCGAGCCCCGCGTCGGGCTCCCTGCTCCGATCACTGAATTGAGATCATGTAGGTCAAGCCCCTTGGCTACTGGTGCATGAGGCTTTGCAAATACTCCCCACACAGCAATGAGAAAACCTCACCCAGTGCCCTCCAGGTCTGGGTGTTCTCAGCCCCAGTTGTGCGGTCTCCCTCTTGCTCCTGCCTCAGGGCCCCGACCTGCTCCAGCCTCCCCTGATCCTCAGCAATGCAGACTTGTCTGGGAACTTGGGTGCTAAGGCACCTTGGCATTTCTGGCCAACTGCTGAGCTGAGACAGGTTCATGATTAAAGCTGAGCCAAGGAAGGAAGTCTGGTTGGAGGCCCCAGGGCCAGCCGCTGGCCCCAGAGTTTTGGAAAGAAAGCGCTTTAGGATTTGGTAAGTCTGTTGCTTAGCTATGTGTTTGATGGCCTTGGCTCTGGGTCAGGGTGGAGTAATGTTGACCTTGGAAAGTTAGGATGCTTTTGTTTCTGATGGAATCATGTAATGTAGATTGCCAGGCTTGGGTGTTAGAGAGAAAACTAATTTTTTTTTTTTTTTTTT
>NC_138374.1:17576480-17612411 GCF_054177405.1 Leptonychotes weddellii | reverse complement strand
AAACTGAACTTTACACGGACGATCGAGTAGTACTGCTCAACTGTTCAGGCGTAGCTGGGCTAGTAACTGTATGTTAGTAACTCCTAGCATGTTCGATTTTAAAAGCACCTGGGTAGAAGCTGGGAGGCTCTGTTAATGTTTTAAAACCCCCAAAGCAGGAGGCAGAGGCTCTTCTGGTTCTTAGTACAGGGCTGATGCTGGAGACATGGAAAGATTCATTTCCACCTTCTTCAGGCACATTCTTCACTTCAGCTCCCCCTGTGGAAGATCTGCTTTCTGGTGAGCTTGGATCCTGGAAAGACAGGGGAGCAGGGCACAGGCCTTGGGCTGCTGGTCACACCAGGCGCTGGACACTTCCTTGTGATGATGCAAGCCATCTCTCTCAGAGCGGCCGTGGCCTGTGAGGGTTCCGACAGCCGCGTGGTTCCATTGCCACCTTGTTTGGGGAGCTGAGACAAACTCGACCGAAAAAGCGTTTCTGAAAGGTTTATGGTAAAATGGTAAGTTTTATGTTGTGTGTATTTTAGCAAAAACGTTTTTTAGAAGGCTTGTAAGTAGAAGTCTTCACATATGTCATCTCACTTAATTCTCTCCACCTCCAATGGGGAAAAAGAAGACAGATTTTATAGATTATTAAACCAAGGCTCGGAGATGTGAAGTGGCTTGTATCAGCTTTACTCCAGAGCTTGTCTTCCCACCTTCCCCCAGCCTGCTGACCTGTAGATCACACACACACACACACACACACACACTCACTCACTCACTCACATTCAGTGCCTGCATTGTCCCTTTGTTTTATTTTCATTGGGTTTTCCTTATTGGAGGAAACCAGTTTCTCTTCACCAGACAGATTTGTCAGCGTGATCCCTGGCAGGAGCTCCAAAGCCCTTTCAATTAGGAGGAAACAGAGCAGAATGATTAAGACACAGGAGCAGGATTTCATGGGTTTGCACCCTAGCTCTTTCACCTGCCTACTGTGTGACTTTGGGCAGGTGATTTCACCTCGCAGAGCCTCAGATACCTCCCCATAAAAAGGAAATGCAAGTAGAAGTATGAGGGGGATTAAATGAAGTAGTACCTGTCAGTCCCTTAGAACAGTGCCAGGCACACAGTAGGCCTGCAGGACGCACTTGGTTCCCGTGGTCCTGTTGCGCCTCACTTGGGGCCTCTGAGGATGGCATTCTAGACCCTCAGAATTTGGAGGGGGCTGTGACTGGGAGGCTTACACACTTTGCTGATGCTTATTATTGGGATGGCAGGAATGGCTTACCAATGTGATGAGAAGGGTGACTTGCTATATAAAGTAAAAGGGCTGGGAGGAAAGTTATTACCTTAGAACAAGTGTGGTCGCAGACCAGCAACAACAGGGTCACCTGGGAACTCGAGAGAATGCAAATTCTTGACCTTACTCCTCCAGACTTCTTGAATCGGAAACTCTGGGGGGTGGATGCTAGCGGTGCTGTCCTTAACACGGGAGGCCTCCCTCTCCGGGTGATGATGCTTGCTGGAGTTTGAGCACCAAGC
The DNA here is from genome assembly GCF_054177405.1 of Leptonychotes weddellii. NCBI lineage: Eukaryota > Metazoa > Chordata > Mammalia > Carnivora > Phocidae > Leptonychotes > Leptonychotes weddellii. Next base: position 17,610,887 of record NC_138374.1, on the reverse strand, counting down.
CTTAGAATTAAAGAGCCAGTGCTTTATTTGCTCTCAGATTTGTTGAGATGTATTTGTAGCCATTGGGGAAGAAATCTCAAGGTCCATTCACCTGTGCCAAGAAGACAAAGGAATCCATGGGTATGGGGGCTCAGCTGTATTTCTGGCAAGGCAGTGAGTCCATCCCAGTCCTTTGCTTGTCCTGTGGTGAAAGGCAGTGGCCGGAGTGTGGAGCAGAGAAACAGTGGATGGATGGCAGGGTGGCCGGGCCTCCTCCCCTTCGCCCAGCACCAGCAGGAGCCCAGGGCCAGAAGTCCTCTCTGCCTCTCGAGAGCTCCCAGGCTCCCTCACTGATTGTACCTCCTTCACACCCCCTCTCTCATCCTGTGGCTCTGTGGGTCGGTGTTATCAGCAGCTGCTTGAATACAGACCCTCTGTCTTCTCATCCTTGTTCCTCTGGGCAAGCCCCCATGGGGACTGCGGGACATCTCAAAATAGTCATGTTTTTCTGACCGTGTCTCCCACCCAGTTTGGCAGAATACCCCCACCAGAGCACCCACAGGAGCCACTTCCAGCGGGTGGGATCCCTGTCACTCCTGTTACAGGACACATTATCACCATGCTTCCCATGGAAGATAAGACCCTCCTAACACAGGAAGAGCAGCAAAGGGGCAACGAGGGGAGGGATGTTCTTTACTCCGACTCCTTATATGTCCTTCCGGCTTCTTCCCTCTTCCCTGAGGCCATGATACACCCTGTTGCACGTTTGTGGGGCATCAAGAATCTCTTCGGCTCCCTTGCCTGGTTTTCTTCTTCTCTCACTCTTCTTACCCCCCAAATTTCTGGACAGAGATTTTTCTGAGATTTTCACCTCTACCTTTTTAGGGCTAAATATTTATTTCATCCTTTCATTTGTACCTTCTCCCTCACTCAGAAAGCTTCTCTGTTCTTTTGCCTCCTCACCCCATTTGAGATATTCCCAGAGCCCTCTGGGATGTGGAAGAGTGTGTTATGTTGAGCAGGTGGGAGCAGGTACAGGCCTGGGCAGGCGTGTCATACCTGGGGGGAAGCGGCTGGCTCTGAGGCTATCTAGGCAGGGGGCCAGTCTCAGCCGTCTGGAGTGGCTGGGTGAATCCCAAACCACTGACAGTTGGTGTTGGAACTCAAAGCCTTGGGTAGCCTCAGATACTTCTGGCTCGTTCCAAATGAGTAGTTGGTGATAGGGGAAAAAGTTCCTTTTTCGAACTCATCAAAGCTGTAAAAATAGCAATAATAGCTCCTGTTTCTTGAGGGTCCGTTCTGTTCCAGCTCGATGACTGGTTCTCAAAGTTTAGCAGGGCATCAGAACCCCTAGACGGCTCGTTCAAACACAGATTGCTCCTAGCGTTTCTGACTTAGTAAGTCTGGGGTGAAGCCCCAGAAGTTTCAGTTTGCTCTATCAAGTTTTCAGGTGATGTCGATACTCCTGGTCCAGGAACGCCTCTCTGAAAGCCCCTCCATAGATCATCCCACAGGTGCTCAAGGGGCTCTCTTCATCCTCAGGACAACCCCGCAAACTAGGAATGATTGCCCCATTTTACTGACAAGGAGACGAAGGCTAAGAGAGAGAACAACTTCCTGCAAGTGATGCGTAGCAAGAACCGAGCTGGGATTTGCACTTGGAGCCCTGGTAGCCCCTGTCCATCACCAAGCCACGGCGTCCCCCAGATCTCACAGGTTGCATGGGCTTAAGAGGTGCTCCGGGTCCTCTTCCTGGCTCGTCGAAATGTGAGACTGGAGGAGCCATTAACCCCATTAGCCATGCCCCTCATTGTTTGGGGCCGGGGCCGGCGGTTCCCCTGGCTGAGATCTAGACTCACAGGCTAGTGCTCTGTCCTCTATTCCACATAACTTAATGCTCCTATTCAGGTGTTTGTTGGGGGCACCTGGCTGGCTCAGTCGGTAGAGCGTGTGACTCTTGATTTCAGGGTCGTGAGTTCAAGCCCCGCACTGGGTGTGAAGCCTACTTTAAAAAAAAAAAAAGTTTGTTGGGATTCTCCTTTGAGAAGGGCCCCTGTGGGACCCTGATACTGCTCTTGGGGTGGAGGAGGGGGAGGGAGGCTGTGGCAGAGAAGTGTGTAGGGCATGAAACAGCCCACAACACCCCGTGGCAGATGCTAATCCTGTTTGCTGTCACCCTTTTCCTGCCGTGTTCCCAGGGTGCTAATGCCAGCAAGCTGCATCTCCTAGGCTCCCATTAGGTCTGACCAATGCAAGGCACTGTGGGAGACTGCAGGGGGAGGAGGGGAAATGTAGGGGTACCTCTGCCCCTTCTTCTCCGTGGCTGGTGGTGTCTTTGGCAATAGCTGCTCCCCTCTTCCAGGGCTCTACCCGCCCCCCTCCCACAACCCCTTGCCCCAACCCACAGGTAGTCACTCCTCCGTTCTAACCTAAGACATACTACTCTTTGTTATGATGTGTTTGCACATGTGTCTTTTCCAATGTGACCTCTTAAAAGTAGACATCATATCTAATTCAGTCCCAAGTCCTTAGAGTCTCCCTAGGAGCTATGACTTATGACATGCTCAGTTAATGTTTGATGAATGGATGAAAGATGAGGTGTGGCAGGGTCTAAAAATGCATGAGAAAATCAGAGTATGCAACAGTCAAAATTTGTGTAACAGTCCAGATTCACCATGTGGAAATATGGATGTATGCTGCCCCCACCCCCAATTTAAAATAGTAAGAATAAACCTGATGTGTATTGGCCAGAATGCAGATTTTTTTTTAATTTTTAAAAATACTTTATTTTTAGGTAACCTCTACACCCAGCGCGGGGCTTGAACTCACAACCCCCTGAGATCAAGAGTTGCACGCTCCACCGACTGAACCAGCCAGGGGCCCCTGTAATACAGATTTCTAAAGTCATAAATTTGAGAGTGTGTGTTGGTTATTTACTGCTGTGTTACAAGCCACCCAAAATTTAGTGGCTTACAAGAACTTGTGATTCTGTGAACTAGTCTTTGGGTTGGCTTTAGCTAGACTTCCCTGGGCTCACTCATCGCTGTCTTTGGCAGTGGTTCAGCTTTGGCTGCCTGGTCCTGGATGGCCTCACTCACTGGTCTAGGGCCTCAGAAGAAATGGCTGACACAGCTGGGCCTTTCTTCCTCCTTCCAGGTGGAGTCCCATCCTCAAGGAGGCTAGCCTGGGCTTGTTTGAAAGGCAGCAGTGTTCTGAGAGGGTGAAGAGGGAAACTCTGAGACCTCTTGACGTGAAGGCTTGGAAATTATGCAGCATCATTTCCTGTGCATTCTGTTCCAAAGCCAGTCACTGACTCAGCCCAGATTAGAGAGATAGGGAAATAATCTCCACCTCTTAATGGGAGGGGCTTCAAAGAATTTGTGGCCATATTTAATCAACCACACAAGAGTCTTAGTACAAAACATTCCTTATGAGAATATTCAGTACAAATGTACCTTAAGTAGAGCCTCCTGGAGTAGATGTAAAGGTGATTGAATAACTCAAGGCCCAGAAACAGAACTACTACCCATGATCACTGATTTTCTTAGTTCTTTGTGTGACCACCAGATGGCGGCATTGCTCAGTGGACCTGGAGCATTTCAAGGCCCACACCAAATTCCACCTGGAGATGCTCTTAAGGCAGAGGGAATCCAGGGGCGCCTGGCTGGCTCAGTGGGTGGAGCATGTGACTCTTGATCTCGAGTGTGTGAGTTCAAGCCCCACTTTGGGTGTAGGGATTACTTAAAAATAAAATCTTAAGAAAGGCTGAGGGAGGGGCGCCTGGGTGGCTCAGTCGTTAAGCGTCTGCCTTCGGCTCAGGTCATGATCCCAGGGTCCTGGGATCGAGCCCCACATCGGGCTCCTTGCTTGGCGGGAAGCCTGCTTCTCCTTCTCCCACTCCCCCTGCTTGTGTTCCCTCTCTCTCTGTGTCTCTCTCTGTCAAATAAATAAATAAAAAATCTTAAAAAAAAGAAAGAAAGAAAGAAAGGCTGAGGGAATCCAGTGATTTTGCTTCGGTTGATTGGATGGTGGATCAGGACCCCTTGTTATGCTCATAGAACTGTTGTGGGAACAAGGAACACTGAAGCCTCTTCAATTCCTGGAGTAAGATGCTGTAAATGTCATCCCATCACAGTGGACACAATCACAAAGAAACATTGTAATAAGGCAACATTTGCCTGCTCAGGAACTGCCTATCAAAATCATGTTGTATTGATTTCATTACAGAGTTGTAAATAATTTTATACCAGTGCTTTTTCTACCCTCTGCACCATTATAGTCATTTGTAAGCTTAAAAATGAGAGTGTATGCAAAAGCTGATGACCTCTGATTAAGATCTGTAGTCTAGTTCATTGTATTGTGCTGTCGGTCCTGGTTTTGTTAAGGTAATATAGTTACATAAGATGTCTGAGTCTGCACACATATAATATGCACCTGTTAGACCAGCTGATCAGCTGTGCAGAGGAAGGTGCATTCACTTCCCTCCTTCCCCTCTGGACTCCGAAGCCTGCTATTCCAGGTGCCTCTTACATTCAGGGCTCTGTCCTTTACCGAGCTCTTCCCATTTGGTCTTGGTGGTGTCTTCCATCACTTCTGTCTGGCTCGTAGGAAGGCACTTTTTATCCCCATTTTGTGGATAGGAAAACTACCCCTAGGGTTCAAGGGATTTGCCCAAGGTCATTAAGTGGTGGACCCAAGGTTAACCTTGACTTTTAGCCTGGGTTTCCCTTGCTAAATCCTAAATAGACTAAAAAGAGAAAAAAAAATTCAAGTGAAGTAATAAAACTTGTTTTTAAGTTGACATGTTTAAACTCTAGGCCATCATGTCACATGTTTTTATTTATTGGTTTGCTCTATTAAAATGCAACCTATAATATTCACACAGTGTTTGAAGTAGAGAAATGAAACTTTCTCTTACAAGTAAGTGGGTACAGTGGTGTTAACTTTTTTCCCCATCAGTGAGAAAACAATAGGTAGCTATTGGCTTAGTACTTCTGTGACAAAAAGGCATTTCCTGAGATTGAATCAATGCCAAAAGGAGACTCTGTTATGTTTTACTGAGCAAAAGAACGTGGGAACTTTTCAGCCAAAATACAAGTTAAAACTGTGAAAACTATAAATGGCATCCAGCATGCTTTTCGGTGTCCACCACACCAGTGATGTCAGTAAGCCCCCTGGGAAGGCTCGGACAACAGGTCCTGTCCTCAGAGAGTGCGCAGTCCAGCCGCGGGGACAAAGACCAGCATGTAAGAAGTCACCAGAAATCAACACAGGGCACAGATGCCTTTGTGCCCAGGCTGTATACCATGGATATTTCTGGAAACAAGGGCTACCAAGGCCTGGATCACTCAGGAGGCATCAGGTGGAATGCACCAGACTTGGGTAGAGACATAGAGGGATAGCTCTCTGTTGACTCTTAAAATTGCAGTGAAAAACCAGGCTCTTAAAATCAACTCTTACAATCACTTACTAGCTGTGCACCCCTGGAATAATTATTTATATCTTCTCAGCCTCGGGGTGTGTGTGTGTGTGTGTGTGTTGATAAAATACCCAGAACACAACACTCACCCATTTTAAAGTATACAATTCAGTGTCATTAAGTACATCACGAATGTCACACAATGTCACCGCTCTCTAGTTCCAGAACATTTTCATTGCCCACAAAGAAGACCCTGCACCCATTGAACGGTCACTCCCTCCTCCCCCAGTCCCTGTTTCCTCTCCCCCAGGGTTTGCCTATTATGGATATTTCAGATGCCTGGAATCATCAGTCTGTGGCCTTCTGTGTCTGGCTTCTTTCAGTCTGCAAACAGTGTTTGTTTTCAAGGGCCATCCTTCTTGTTTGGCCTCAGTTTTGCATTCTGAAGACTTCCTGTGTTAAAGGCACTGTGGGCCATAAATAGAAGAATAAAATACGGTTCATGACACAGAAAGGAGCACCCAAGTCCGGGGGCGAGAGGCGCATGGTGTTCTTGGGTAAATGCAGGTGGTCCGTGGCTGGTAAGCAAGGCCGGTGGGGAGACAGGCTGGGAGCTGAACCCAGCTCGGGACAGATGCCTTTCTGAGAAGTCTGGACATGGTGGCAGGTTGGAGCCACTGAGGTTTTAAGCAGAGGAGTGAGGTGCACCATCTGGTCAGGCAGGATGCGGTCATTTGGGGCTGGGAGTGATGCGAGGGGAATAAGAATCATTCCGGCAGAAAATGCTGACCGGGGCCTCGGCCGTAGGAATAGCACAGGGTGGCTGGATTTGCCTTTGCCATTCATAGTGGAGACAGACTCAGAAGATTCAGGCCCTGCATGGATGTGGGGGCTGCAGGAGAGGAGGAGGTGAAGATGGGCCCAGAGGGGTCCAGTTCAGCCGTCCTGTTCAGCCTCTCTCATTTTTGCTGGTTGTACCCTGAGAGGCTGCTAAGTCATAAAGCCATTGTAATGACACTCTAAGGGAAGCCTCTGTGGGTCTCCCTGGCAGAGCCCAGCTCACGGCTTATCCCCATTCTTCTCGGCTTGCCCTGGTCCTTCATGCCATCCATTCAGGGATTTTCAGTCTCTAGCCTTCATGCAAACTTCCTTCAGGGGCTTTGGGCATTTCAGAGACTAAGCGGACTGTCCCTCATCCGTGGTCCCTGCTGTGACAGTACTTGAGGCCATTGTGTCTGTCCCTATTTTGCAGATGAGGTACTTAGAGATGATATTGCAAGGAAGTGGCGGAGCTGAGACCTGAACTCAGGGCCCCTGCTTCACGAGGAACACAAGCTTCTCTCCATTGCCCACGCCTGCTCCAGCCTTTGCACTTCTTGCTGCTGAGGAGGGGGTCCCTGCCTTCGGTCGTTCTGATTTTACACTAGAGATTGCAGCACCCAGTTTTCCGTCTTTCCAGCAGTTTGCTCAGACGAGGCTGAGGAGGCCTGGGGTGGGGCCACAAGCCTCTCATCCCCTGACATTTACATTCCTCCATGAACCTCAGGCAGGTGAGCTTAAGGGTTGGGAAAATGACTCAGGAATGCCGCTGATGGCTCCATCAGTGGCAAAGGGAGGAGGAGCTGGAGCATAAGAAGGAAGGATGGCCTGCAGTTCTGTTTCTCCCTTCCTCACCAGCAGCGTTTTCTCGTCAGGACTGAATGCAGTTCCTGGTGGATTTGCGGGTGCAGCTATGGGGGGCTATGCTGGCCACATCCCCAGGAATTGCATTCTTGCTGAGAAGCCAGAAGCTGTGTGGCATCACTCCAACTGAAATGTATGAGCAGCCCCCTCCTGTCCCTGGAGTTTCGGCTCTGCACAAAGGAATCAGTCCTTTTGTTTCCGGAAAAGTCAGTGAGCCATTCAGGGGCCAGTTAATCTCCAAAAAATCCTCATTAACATGGGATGAACAAGGAGGGAGAGGATAGTTTTCAGAGGGTAATCAAATCCCAAATCCCTGACAGAATTCACTTCAGCATCCTTGGGCGCCTGGGTGGCTCAGTCGTTGGGCGTCTGCTGTCGGCTCATGTCGTGGTCCCGGGGTCCTGGGATCGAGACCCGCGTCTGGCTCCCTGCTCAGTGGGAAGCCTACTTCTCCTTCTCCCTCTCCCCCTGCTTGTGTCCCCTCTCTCGCTGTGTCTCTCTCTGTCAAATAAATACAATCTTAAAAAAAAAAATAATAAAACCCAGCATCCTTTGTTTTCTTCATGAACTCTTAGAGCCTCACTACATGAGCCTTCTTCTCTGTAAGGTTAAGTATGTACACACACGCGTGCACACACACACATGCATGCATACTTGAAGAGCACTCATCTTAGAACCATCTAGCCAAATGTTGCTGCAGTACCTACCACATTTGCTGGGGTCAGAGAAGCAGGAAGTGTCAAAAGAAACACTGAGTAGTGGAGTTTAGAAACATATAAGCAATAAGCAAACATTTATTGTGCATTTACTGTGTGACAGGCACTGTGCTATAATGGATGGAAAGATGCATGAGATTTAGATTTTGGCCTTGCTCCAAAGGAGCTTAGTAGTTGAATTTTTTTTTTTTTTTTTTAAGATTCTATTTATTTATTTGAGAGAGAGAGAGAGAGCGCGCGCATGAGCAGGGGTCGGGGGGCAGAGGGAGAAGCAGACTCCCTGCTGAGCGGGGAGCCCGACATGGGGCTCAATCCCAAGACCCTGAGATCATGACCTGAGCTAAAGGCAGATGCTTAACTGACTAAGCCACCCAGGTGTCCCAGGAGCTTATTAGTTGGGAAGATGTCATCTGAGAACATGAAAAAAGGCAACTGTCATTCTATGGCCAATATCATGCTTACTAAGGAAACCTTAGAAGCAGTCCCAATTAGAGTCAGAAATAAGAGTAAAGATACTAGATATCACCACTGCTGTTCATTGTCGTACTGGTGGACCTAGCCAGTGCAATAAGATAAGAAAAATAAATGAAGCATGAGGATGGAAAATAAGAGACAAAATTCTTGTTATATGAAGATTATATGATTGTGTACCTTCAAAATTCAAGAATTTTCAAAAGTATTATACATAATAAAAGAGGCAAACATAATTGCAGAGTACAGTATCAACATACAAAAAGCAATAGCATTTCTGTATAATAACAGTAACCTATAGGAAAAAGGATATTGTTCATAATAACAACTAAACTGTGTGGTACCTAGGAATAAATGAGATAAAACATAGATGAGGCTTTGATGAAGAAAATCATAAAATATTATCCAAGTATATAATAAATGGACAATGATATGTTCATAGATGGGACAATTTATTAGCATAAAAGCATCTCATTTAAGACAATTCTGATCAATATTCCAATAGGATTTCTCTTAGGATTACACAAACCAATTCTGAAATTCATTTGGAAGAGGAAGATACATAAATGGGTCTGATGCTTCTGGGAAAAAAAAGTTTTAAAGAACAAGGAGAGCAATAAAACAGATTAGAGAGCAGAGAAACAGACCTAAGAATCCCTGTGAACTTCTGGCATGGGTAGCCATGTATTATAAACCAGAGTGAAAGCCTGAGCTCTTCAATGACTCATGCCAAGACAACTTGCTTTCTATAGAAAAATATTAGATCCTTATCTCAGAGCATACATAAAGATAAATTTCAGCTAGCCCTAAATGTGAAAATCAAAATTTTGACACTGTGAGAAGATAATCCAGGGGAATATCTTTATGACCTTAGGGGTTAAAAATAATTCTTTAGCAAAGACATCTCCTCCCAAAAATTCCAACAACTCAGAAGTTAAAAGGTTGATAAATTTGACTGTTAAAGTACTATGACTTATGGATGTATAGTATGAGAATATGGCTTAGAAGTATACACATAGATGTTGCCTCTGGACAGAAAGGGAGGGAGGAGGATGAGATGTTTATCTTCAGTGTTAAAATGGAGGAAATGTTAACCTTGGTTAATTCTGGATGGTGGGAGTATGACAGCTTGCTATATTTATCCATATTTTTGTATTTAAAATTTTTTTTTTCAAGAAAACACAACGAATGCTCACTTCAGCAGCACATATACTAAAAAAGAAATCACAAAGCAACCACCAACCCAGATCAGCATGCAGTGTGGAAGCTATAGCTGTATTAGGAGATTGCCTGGCCCCCAAAGTCTGATTCTGGTCCTGACACTGCCATCACCAAGCTGTGTCTGTGGGTGAGAATCTTCCCTCTCAGGGGCTTTGTACTCTGGAAGACAAGAGGATTGGACTGATCATCAGCTAAGGTCCTCTCCCTTGGTGGCTCTCACATTTTCTCTTCTCTCATGGGAGAGGTTACCAAGCCTGGAGGAGCAGAGAAGGAAGAATACACGGGGAAGAGCCCTCTCATAAGCATAAATCCTGTACGAGTGCATGGAAGTGATTATCATTACATTCAATTCATACTTGCTTGACCGCTTAGCTCGTAGGCGCTGCCTGATGACTCTGAAGCCCTAGATTTTTCTGTTTTCCTTGGCAGGGTGGATCTCGGTGCCCTATAGTGATAAGTGTGCTCCCTACCAAGTGGCAAAGATTCTTAATTAGCTGGGACTGAGTAAGAGTGACATGTTGCTGACGTTGATGTACCTGCTTAATTGGACTCCATTATTCTCCATTACTGCTCTGGAGTCATAGGATGAAAAAGAGCCAAGAAATACACCCTGTATGGTATAGTGTTGGGGTGGGGGCAGGTACGGAGGATGGATGTCAAGGGTGTCTAGGGAGATACCAGTGTTTTGGTCAAGATGGTTGTCTGTGGGCTGGTAATTTAGAAACAGGAGCCTTGGAATCTTGCCTCCCCTATGGATCTGCAGGCCTGTCTGAGTTTTCCCATCTGTGAAATGGGATTGACCTGAGGAGACCAGAGAATGTAGGGGATCATTTCCTTTTTGCCTGCAGAGAGAGGGCTTTTTTATTTTTTATTTTTTTTAAGATTTTATTTATTTGCGAGAGAGAGAATGAGAGACAGAGAGCATGAGAGGGAGGAGGGTCAGAGGGAGAAGCAGACTCCCTGCTGAGCAGGGAGCCCGATGCGGAACTCGATCCCGGGACTCCAGGATCATGACCTGAGCCGAAGGCAGTCATTTAACCAACTGAGCCACCCAGGCGCCCAAGAGAGGGCTTTGAAAACAAAAGAAGAGAAGGGTTGGTACAGTTTTGCACTGAGTATTTGGAATTACAGTTGTCACTGCTCTCAATCCAAGCAGGGATTACTACCGAGATGTTAGTCTCCTAAATAATTTGTGTGTGTGTGTGGACAGATTCTCTTCAAACTTTCAAACTGGTCTGGATGCTAAATGACAAGGAAATCAGAGTTGAAAGGCAGGGAATCCTATCATGGCCCCTCTTTGCCACAGGCATGAATTTTAAGAGACTTGACCGAGTATTTAAATTGAGAGGCAGTTGTAGCAGGATCCGATTGGGGGTGTAGACACACACATTCCCTCTATTCACCTTGGCCTTCCCACCGTATGTACTAAAGACATTGATTTTCTATCACAGCCTATCTCCTATCTTATCCTCTCTCTTCTCTGTTTCTCCCACTTTTCATTTGAACATCTCCCCTTTGCCTCTTCTGGGTTTTTCCCTGAAAGGTGGTTTGAGAAATAAGGGGCTTTCAGAGGCTCCATTCTGTGGTCACAACAATGGTTCTTAGGATATATCCTAAAACGAACCCACTAAAGCTCTCCGTGACCTGACCCATTCGAGAGAAAATGGCCACACCTTTTGAAACCCATGGTTCCCGACATGTTGGCTGGGACATGACTATGTAACTTTTAACTTCACCACTAGCTTGCCGACATCCACGAAGAGAGCGTTCTCATTTAAGAGGGTTCCTTCCAGTGATGGTGTTTGTGAGGGATCCCAGAAGAGTGGACTTTGCTCGGAGGCAAACATGAAGTTCCTGTGTTTTCGTGACCAGTGTTGAAAATCTGGTGCTTCATGGCAGTTGTTTTAACCTGTTAGACGATTATAGAGAGAATTAGCAGTAAACAAAGTTGTTCTTTAAACATTTATTTGTATTAAGATGAAGCTGGTTTCTTTTTTTTTTTTTTAAAGATTTTATTTATTTATTTGAGAGAGAGAGAGTGAGAGAGAGAGCGCAAGAGGGTGTAGGATTAGAGGGAGAAGCAGACTCCCCGCCGAGCAGGGAGCCCGATGTGGGACTTGATCCTGGGACTCTGGAACCATGACCTGAGCCAAAGGCAGTCGCTTAACCAACTGAGCCACCCAGGCGCCCAAGATGAAGCTGATTTCTTAAAAACTGTGCAGATTTTCTTCTTAAGCCTCTGCTGCCGTCCGTGCCTCTCCTTCTTCACTGTCCCTGCCCAGCCCCCTAGGCTGGGCGATGTTTCCTCTCGAGTTCCTTGGTCTGGGGCGATGGTTGCTCCCCGTGGTGTGGTGCTATTTCCCAAAGCCTGATGCATGACTTGTGGTTTTAGCAGCATTGTTTTTGGTGAGCATCTCATTGGGAAGCCACCCTCAAGTCCAGGCTTGATTATGTGTCCTGTTTTCTTAATCCCTGCTCTTGCACCATCCAAATTGTATAATTGCATCAATATTAAGGGAGAGACTTGCAAAAGCCCTGTTAATTACAGGCGCTCACACTTTTCTGGCCACTAGCTTGTCTTTCTGAAATATGCAGAACAGAGTCCTGGGTATGCAGACTCAGTTCTGGGCCTATCTCAGTGCAAGAGATACAACACCAGGAAATCTTTCCTATGAATTTGTAACATATGGAGTGGGTGTACGGGGGGAGGTGAGTTAAAAATAGAATTTGCTTTTTTGTTTTGTTTTGTTTTTTTGAGAAATAAAAGTAAAAGTAATTCTCAACTAACTCTCTGGATGAAATCACTATGGCCTTGGATAAATCAATCAAGTTCGTTAGACTTTAGTTGCATCGTCTGCAAACTGGGTATAGTAAGCATTTACGTGGCTGTAGACAGAAGGCTGGATGAGATGGTCTCTGGAGAACTCATTTAAGGGGTTTTTGATTTGCTGAACACTGAGCTGAAATATAAAAGTCTGGACATGGAGTATAGTTGAGAGGGATAAGTATGTGATTGTTGATGTTTTTTCAATCATTTTGAATTGTAAAATATGGCGCGCACACACACACACCCAAATTTTTAAAGCATGTATGCAGAGTTTAACAAATAAGGCAAACACTTGTGTAACTATCCTGGGTCAATAAATGGGATGTTGCTGGATCCCAGAGGCCTCTGAATGTCCCTGATCCCTCCCAGCCTCCTTCCTCACTTACACTTTTGTCGCTGCTTTCCTACCTCTGTTTCCCTCTACTAGGAAAGTCACACACTCTATTCTAAAACTTACGCTATTTGTACTTGAGGTTTACCAAAACTTTCATTTCCCGTTGGGTAATACCAGGCCTTTGGAACACTCTAAAAACATTTACCCCTCCGACCTTATTTTCTCTCATCGCTGTGTGTTTTCATTCTGTATGGCTTAAAGAACACCATGAAATATTTTGTCCTGTCCACTCACATTCATTGGGATTTAGTCCGTGCATTCGTCACTGTTCTTTGGTCTTCCTTCCTTTTCGTGTTCCTCGCCTTCCATCTGGAATCACTTTCCTCCTGCCTGACCTGCAACCTGTAGGGCTTCCTTTGCCGGTAGTGAACTCCCTCGGGTTTTGTCTGCCTGAGAAGTCCTGAAAGTGCCTTCATTGTAGAAGGATAGTTTGGGCAGATGTGTGTGTTTCCCATGGCTGCTAAAATGAACCTGGTGACTTAGAACAACACACGTTTATTCTCACATGGCTCTTGAAATTCCTTTCCCTGGGTTAATGTACAAGTGTCAGCAGAACTTCACTGCTTCGGAGGCTCTAGGGCAGAGTCATTTCCTTGCCCTTTCCAGCTTCCAGAGCCGTATTCCTTGCCTACCTTGGTTTGCAACTCCTTCCTCCATCTTCAAAGCCAGCATTGTAACATCTTCACATTTCTGTCTTCTTCTCTCACATCACCTTCTCTTCTGTGTCAGATCTCCCCCTGCCTCTCTCTTGTTATAACGCTTGTGGTTGCATTTTGGGCCCACCCACATAATGCAGGGTAATCTACCCATCTGGAGATCCTTCACTTAATTATTCTACAAAGCCTTTTCTGCTGTATAAGGTAACATCATGGGTTCCAGGGACGATGACTTGGCTATCTTTGGGGGCCATTATTCATCTCTGCACAGAGAGTGTATGAAATTCTAGGTTGGTCATTAATTTTTTTTAGCATATTAAAGATATGATTCAACTGTCTTTGGGTTTCCATTTTTGATGTTGAGACATCATTTCTCAGCCTTATCATTTGTTTTAAAGTAATCTATATTATTTCTTTAAGATTTTACTCTTGCTTTTGATCACTGTGATGTGTCTAGGTGTGCATTCCTTTATACTCTGTTTGGGCTTCTCTGGGTCTTTTGAATCTGTGGTATCTTTCAGAAGTTCTGGAAAATCCTCAGCTTATCTCTTCAGTAGTTCTGGAAAATCCTCAGCTCATCTTCTCAAAATTATCTCAGTCCTGTCTTAACTCTATTCCCCCTACGCCCACGCCCCCGCCCCCCGCCAGTGAAATGTACTTTGGATCTTTTTACTGTGTCCTCCATGTCATAAATCTACTCTCCTGTGCTTCCCACACTTTTGCTTTTCTGTGCTCTATTCTGAACAGTTTCCTCTGATCTAACCTCTGGTTTCTAATTCTCTCTTCTATTGCTTTTAATCTGCTGACAGCCACTTCTGTTGAGATTTTAATTTGTTACTGAATCTTTCTTCTCTAGAAGTTCCATTTGATTCTCTTCCAGATCTGCTAGGTCAATTTTACAATTTTTTTTTCCTCCCTGCAGATATTTGCAAACTTGTTGTTTCCTTTTTTCATGTGGTAAGCATATATAAACTTAATGAGTCTGTGTCTGAAACTGTCCAGGTGTCTTTCTGCACTCAGTCTCCCTCATGTTGCCTTGTTCCCTATGCATCTAATTATCTTTAACTGTTTTGCTGGTTATTGCCTTTAAAAAATTATTTGTGGAGATTCCTTGAGGCTTGGAATAAGTGTACTTTCCTCCTTCTGGCTGCTTTTTAGGGGCACAACTTGAGGACCACTTTAAACCCGATTCATTGCCCATTTCTGCTATACAGTTCCTGGGGTGAAATGTGCATGAGGGTGGGTCTGTGGTCACATCTTCTCCAGAATATTTTATCTCCCTTACTTTTCCTTCTCCTGTTCTGCTTAGGTACAGAGCAACTTTCTTTCTGGGCCTGTGGGGTTGGGGAGGAACAGGAGGTGACAGATTTGTTCTGCTTCATCCTATTCCTGAGTCTGTAGCCCTTTGAAACCCACCTTAATGCAGGAAAAGGTGTCCTTGAAGTCCTTACATTGAATGCACCCTACACCTTGCCTTCTGTCACCTGTACCCCTCCAGCATCTTCAAGGCAAAAGCAACGTTGACATTCAAATAATCCTCCAGTCTCTTTGGGTTCAAGCTTCTTCCCAAAATTGGCCTGGCAGGACTGCTCTATCTTTTCAACTTCTCATTGCTTTTAAGGTGATTTCTACAGAGTTGTTTTCAGCCAGAGGGTTTATCTGAATATCCCACTACCTAACCTGCCTTATGAGAAATAGCTATTACATTTTTATTGTATAAAATTATCCATTTGTGTTTAACAACTATGATATTTGCCTGTAGGAATTTTACAGTGCAAAAAGATCAAGGGAATATAGGCCCACAAGTTTTTATGTGTTCTAAGAGATTGGCAGTGACCATTTGGAAGACTGATCAGGCGTAGACTTCGGGATAAAAACGTGAAACTTGTGATGGACGGTGGAGCCCATCTTGCTTGATGCCACTTGTTCTTCCTCAAGGGGTCACTTCAATTGGTTGGCCAGTAAGTTGCATCCTTGCCTTGAAAAAATAACCACCAAAGAAAAACCACTCTTAGCTGGTTTCCCAGCCACCTCAGCCTGGTCCTGTGCTGCTCTGTAGTGGTACAGATCCAGCCTCTTCAAGTTAGGGGCGGCTGGGAGGGCAGCTGGCTTCAATTCAGATGGGAAAGACAGCATTAGTCAGCTGCCTCTTCTCTCACAGCCTGAGGCCCTATCACTCCAATGTGTGTCAACAGTGGAGGTGGATTCCTGACTCAGGCCATGGATAAGTGAGTGCGCTGGGGACGGGTTTGCGAGTCCAGTCTTTAGCCCACCCTCAACATTACATTTTGACTAGCTGGTCTTGGATCAAGTTTTTATAACTTTGAATCCTGAATGTCAAGAATGAATTTTTGACCCCTTGGTCCTCCTATCCCAAATATGGACAGAAACCTCTGAAATTATAATCAACAAGGGGAAAAGCCTATAAATCATTTGTTGATTCAGAAAACATTTAATGGACTTCTACTGTCTGGAATGCAGTGTGCTGGATATTGTAGGGTCCTTGCCATCAGAATGCTGATAATCTTGTCCTATGCAGAGAGCTCAAAGACTTAAGAGAGAAACTGAGATTTAGAGGGGACCCCAGGGCTGGTTGTGAGTGATCTGTGATGTTTGTCATCCCATTGATTTGGCTGATCTGCCTGGTGTTCTCTTCCTTCCCCGTACCTCAGTGAGTATCCCTCCTAAATCTGGACTCATATCAGTGAGAGTGACCTTCCCACCTGGAGGAGGACCATCCTTGGGTCAAGGTACAAAGGTGGCTGTGCTTCTCTGTTGAAGACTCAGCAAGAGGCAAAGTGGAGAAAGCCTGAAGTTGGGAACCAATCCTGCTGCCTATCACCAGGCTCCAAGCAGTCGTGGCCAAAGAAACAAAAATTAATTCATGATTTATATATCAGAATAGACTCAATTTCTTAGAAATCATTTCATAATGGATATTGGAGTTTGGTTAATAAAAAAGTGGCTGTTCTCCTTGCCAATTCTCTCAAAAATCCGTTGTCCTGCAAGGTTTCTCCACGAGTGAGGTTGGTACATTTATTAGCTAATGCCACTAAGAGAGCAGTTAGAGCTTTGGCCAACAATTGCCATGTGCGCCTTGAAGAGGAAACCAGCTTAAAATCAGATTCGTTTCCTTAGTAGGGATTAGAGGGTACACTGCTGAAGCTTCTCCAAGCTGCCTTCTCTTCCTTGGCAAGCTGTCAAGCTGATCACTTCCAGCCCCCCAACTTCCTTGACTGTGGGAAGTCCCTTGAGTGGATTGATTCTGAGCAGATTCTACCTGCTCTTATTTTTGCTGTCTATTTGCTTATTATTCTCCTTTCATTATGTGTGTTCTTTTTCCTTGCCCAGCTCCTCTGATTAGGGTGACTTCTGTACTCGGCCTGTAATGAAAGTTCAGTCAGTGTCAGTACTGTGACACATAATTTATATCTTTATACTCCTCTAGTGCTTAGCCGTGGGGATCATGTTTTGCTGAATGTAATACTCTTGCCATTCAAACATATGTTAAAAATTTTATCTATTTACTTGAGAGAGAGAGACAGAGACAGAGAAAGAGGATGAGCAGTGGGGAGGGGCAGAGGGAGAAAGAGAAGCAGACTCCCCACTGAGCAGGGAGCCCGACGTGGGACTCGAGCCCAGGACCCTTGGGCTGAAGGCAGATGCTTGACTGACTGAACCACCCAGGCATCCCCTTGCCATTCAAATTTTAATTGAAGTTAATAGTAAAACAAAGTTGTAGTAGACATCCTCCACCTCCTCCTATTCCAGAGAGGACATCAGAAAGCATTCATAGAGTATGCAGAGTATTAAAATACCAACAGGTCAGGGCACCTGGGTGGCTCAGTCGGTTAAGCATCTGACTCTTGGTTTCAGCTCAGGTCCTGATCTCAGGGTTGTGAGATTAAGCCCCACATCAGGCTCTGGGTTCAGCATGAAGTCTGCTTGACATTCTTTCTCTCGCTCCCTTTCTGCCCCTCCCCACTCTAAAATAAATATATAAATCTTAAAAAAATACCCACAAGTCCTTAAACTTAGGATCCCATCTTATCGCCTACTTTTGTATGTGCATGTGGAGGAAGAGTGATCATGTGTTGGAGGTAGAGTTTGAGGGTATTTTGATCTTTTGCAAAAGCAGAGGAGGATATTACAAGAGCTGGGCCCGGCCCCATTGACTGACTGATGGAGGTGATGGAAGGCAACTGTGCTCCTGGAGGAGAATCAGGACCAGGCTAGGTTTCAGCCACCCTGCTTCTACCGGGTGCTCCCCCAACACCCAGCATCCCAAATGCTCTAAGTGGGGCCCATGCTTAGATATTGTCTTGGTCCATGGGAAGATAAGCAGCAGCGGTCTTGGGTAGCTGGTGTCCTCTGATCCCACAGTGGTGGAGTAGACTCATTTATTGAGCAATATTGACTTGAGTTTCTGTTTGTGTCAGATACTGTTCTGGGTGTTAGACATGCAGCATTCAAAGGGGCAGACAAGCTCTTTGCTCTCATGGAGCTTGTATTCCAAGGCTGGGACAGGCAATAAAGTACAAAACAAAAAAACAAGGTAATTTCAGATAGAGATCAAGGTAGGATAAGGGGACAGAGAGCCGTTATATGTCCTTTAGGTTCCTGGGTCTGCGGTGGCCTCTTTGAGATTTGAGAGGGTGACAGTACCACAGGGACCAGAGGTTGAGGGAGGAGCCAGTTACATGAAGAGCTGCAGCAGTGCTCTCCGGGAGGACTTTCTGAATGCTGGACATGTTACATACTGTGTGATGCAGCATGGTAGCCGCTGGTCCCATGTAGTTACTGAACACTTGAAATGTGGCTAGTGTGACTGAGGAACTGCATTTTTAATTGTATTTAATATTAATAACTTAAATTTGAAAGGTACCTGTGGTTAATAACTGCCCTAATGGACAGTGCGTATCTGGAGGAAAGACTTTCAGGCAGAGGGAATAGATTGTGCAAAGGTCCTGAGGACATAGTCACCCTGAGAACCCAGCGTGGGATTTATGTCTGGAAGCTATGTTCAGTCTTTACAGAGCAACTCTGGAAAACTTAAAAATGCTTCCTGCTTCTGTTTTGGGGGCCCCTGGAGAACCTCCTGAGGAACGACAGTTACCCAGAAGGGAATTAAAAACACCTGATCAACAAAGAACCCGCTTCCTTTTCTAGGAAGGGCCCATTCCCACATCGTGTGACTCACAACTCTTGACTGGTTTCCTCTGCTAACGGGTTGTGGCTGGCCTTTGTCTGTGCAGGAAGTAGCCATTACAGGGCCGAGCTTGTCCATTCTGGGGCCGGATCCTGTCTTTGTTCTCTCCTTTCATCTTACTGTGACAAGAGCCTAAAACCTCTGCCCTGGCTCTGTCCATATAACGGCTCTCTGTCCCCTTATCCTACCTTGATCTCTATCTGAAATTACCTTGTTTTTTTGTTTTGTACTTTATTGCTCCAGGGGTCACTTGCAGCCTTCCATCCATCCCAGGGGCCTGAGACCTCGTCTTTTTTGGCAGCACTTTTCTTTTTCTCCCCATTGGTAAAGATGGCATAAGTCAGCCCTGGTTACAAGGAGAAAGTGGTCTTGAGAGATTGACCAGAGTTGCCCACAGAGTGGAGAAGGAAGTGGCCACAGCAGGGACCAGCTCTGCCCATCCAGTCTGGGCTGAGATTCGGCTCTAGTGGGATTCCCAACCTAAAACAGAGATGAGGTGGCCCCTTCTGGCCCAGTGTGCTGAAAATTAGAAGAGGCAGTCTGTCATCCTGGGCTAGCCCGGATTAGTCATTGGTTAGCATTCTCCTTGAACTTGCATTCCCAAAAGAAAACACAATTACTTAGCACTGCCCTGAGAAGTACAGAAAACTGAGCCAAGGAGATCGAAATGCTAAATCAGAGACCCAAGGCCCAAGCCCCTCCAGGGCTTTTCTGTGACCCTGCCTTCCCCCGCTCTGTCCTGCCTGACTGCAGTTAGCTCCTCCTCCCTGCCCCCAGACCAGCAGCAGTTTTGGGGGCAGGGCAGGGGAAAAGGTAGAGGCTGTTGACTTTAAACTGTGGCATGTACCAAGAAGCTGTCTTCATGTTAATGACTTTGATCTCTCTGGTGAGAAGTCAAGGTCATAAAATGAGCCTTTGTTTACCCCTGGACAACATGCTGCATGTTCCGCCCACTTTGTGCGCAGTGCCTTCTTGGAATACAGGTGTGAAAACCCCCCTGAGTCATGTGCTTTGGCCTTCAGGAGAGGATGAGCCTCATTTTCCCATGTACCTTGCCCTTACTTTTTGCATGTGGTTCTCCAGGAGAGAAGTGTCTGCTATGGCAAGGGGCTGGGTTACGCTCCGTAATATGAAGGGGTCATTTGAAGGTCCTCATAAGCTAGATGGGCACCATTAGCCTAACTGAATTCATTTTTCCCTAAAAAATTACTTCTAAGATATAAACATGTTTATGAAAGAAAAATTAAAATATTTACAAAAGGAGAATGGAAAAACAAGTTACCCAAGTTTCACTGTCCAAACACAACTGCCCCTTGTTGACATTTTGATGTGTTCTGTATTGGTTTTTTTTTTTTTTCCTTTCTTCTACCTAAGGGTTATTTTGCCTTTTACATGTCTGTAACCATAATAAACACGCAATTTTGTGCACTGGTTTTTAATTTAAAGAGTAAGTGGATAATCATTGCTTTTAATGGCCACACGGGCATGCCTGTAAGTTCCTGCATACTTGACATTGGGGTGTTCTGAGCCCCCAGGACACGGTGGCTGGCTGGAGGTCACCCAGTGAGCTGATAGGAAGCAGGCACAGACCCTGTGTTTCCCACTCCAGCTGAGTGTTCCTTACACTCACTGGTTCTCAACTTTTCTCTGCCGTCATTCCTCACACATGAGCTGGTGACTTGTGTCTCTTGTTATGTTCTTGCATAAGGCTTCGCCCCCACCTTCCACGGAGGATCACTACCCCACCTGCTCTGGGGCATCTCCTCAGGAGCGGAGGCCAAATTATCCCTTTCCATTGTGTCACCCGAAGAAACTCACAGTATCATAATGACTAGCAGGATTTGTTTGGACCAGATTTTGCCTCCTGCTTCTCCCAACCCAAGAAGTCCCCCCGCCCCGCCCCGGACCTTTCCCATGCCCTTGCATTAATGCTAGCTCTGCAGCAGGAGAAAGAATGGCCAAAGGAAAGAGGGACAGGCTCGGATATCCAGCAGAGGGTCCTGGGCTGTGGTGCTCTGGGAACTGCTGCGGTCAGTGTGGACGGATGACGGAGCTCACACCCCACCCCCAACCTCTCAGAGTTCTTCCCTCCCTTTCAGGACTGGCTTCATGGACATCTGGTCACATAAGGCCCTTTGATTCGAAGGGTTCTGCACTTTGATGCTCTGCTTTGCCATCTTGAAATTCTTAATAGTTTTTGAACAATGACCCTGCATTTTCATTTTGCACTGGACCCCACATATTATGTAGCCGGTCCTGTTCTCATTCGACTTGGAACACACCTTACCTGCCACATTCATCTTGTTTTACTCTGTTATATACACTTATGACTCACCTCGCACCTTGGGGGATGTTTTAGTGGAAGGACAGGACTTTGGAATCAAATAGACCTTGTTCCAGATGATCAGATTGACTTTGGGACTTTGGGTTAGTTACACTCTCATTTTGGAGCCTCAGTGTTCTCATCTGTAAAGTGGACATAGTGATCTTAAATTTTTAAGACTTGTGGTGATCAAGTATGTGAAGTGGGTAGCATAATACCTTGTGCATCCACACTCAGTATTACCCTGTGTTCCTCCTTTCTTCCTTGTCTGACACAGTGTTGGTATACAGTAAGTGCTCAACATGTGCTTACTACATTGTAGTTTGTGAGGGTCAGCTTGTGCCTCTTCATTTCCAAATCAGGCCAGGATTTGTGTCCTAATCTCTGGGTAAGAGCTAGGGTTACACAATTAGAAGGGCTCGTTCTAAGTACTGACTTTTCTTCTCCTTCAGATTGGGGAGATGTGTGTGGTAGAGCGCCTTTTTTTTTTTTTTTGAGAGAGAGTGGATTGGGGGCGGGGAAGGGGCAGAGAGTGAGAGGGAGAGAGAGAGGGAGAATCTTAAGTAGGCTCTATGCTCAATGCAGAGCCTGAGACAGGGCTCGATCTCAGAACCCTGAGATCATGACCTGAGCTGAAATTAAGAGTCCAACACTTAACCAACCAGTCGCTCAGATGCCCCTGGTGGAGCGCTTTTCAGTAAACTCTTATCCTACGAGCATCGTGAAATAAGACAGAGAGCAAGGGCAAAACGAGCAGTCGCTGATTGGAGCCGAGCCTTGTGCCTTGGGGAAACCTGGTAGATCATGGGCAGGTCCCACAGCCTGAGCAGAAGTGCAGCTGTGGCCAGGTTGGCTGGTTCCTGTAGGTCAGGATCTGGGACTGGCGCCTTTGGGTGTTTGTGACTGAGTCGGTGGCAGAGAGCCTGGCAAGCCTGGGACAGCCTGTGGGCTATGACTAAATTAGGAAGAGTCCCCAGGCTCTCCCCGGAGCTCACTGGGCAGGTGGGCAGTGCTCAGGCGCTGGTGGGCAGCTGGAAATGGGCTGTTTGGACGGACATGACTGACTTTCACTTTGACTTTTCAGTGGGCTGCAGGAAGTTCACACCCTGAGTCCTAGCAGAGAGAAGCTACCCTCATGCCAATGGCCATACTCGTCCCCCACCCCCCTACCTTTAGGGGTGGACATAAAATAGGAGAACCCAGTGAGCTTTAATCCTTGGTCCTGTACAAGGCCTTTGGGGAGGTTTTAATTTGTAAACAGCATACCCTCCTGAATAATTTTGAGAGGAGATTATATTGGATACTGGGCATCACAGATGAGCACCAGACCATCCGGACAGGACCAGCTGGGCTGAGAGCTACTTTACACATCATGGCAGCGGGGTACTCGTGGACAGCTGGTTTGCACTTAGAACCTCACCAAAGGTGTAGTTTGGTCTGACTGTTTAAATATTACAGGGTGAGATTTGGAAACAGAAGAGGAAAAAAGTGGCAGAAAGAACAGTGGCTCCTGGAGGGAGAAGTGAGCAGGTTCCTAAGTAATTAAACCACAGTTCAGGCGAAGCCCGTCCCTGGACACCACAGCTTCGTCAGCTCCTCCGAGAGAGGGGCGTCTTGGCTTTCTTTTCTTTTCTTTTCTTCTTCTTTGTTCCATGTCATGTTTTCTGTTAAGACCGGTGGAAGGGCAGCAGTTTCTCAGCGGAGCTACTGTTGATGTCTGGGCTGGGTCATCCTTGTTTGACCGGGTCTGTCTTGAACGTTGCGGGATTTTGGCAGCATCCCCAGTTCTGACAAACAAAACACCTCCAGCACATCCGGGCCGTGGGCAATCACCACGGTGAGGAGCCGCTGCTTAGAGCAGAAGACCATCCGTTTCTCCTGCTGAAAAGCATTGCCGTGAGCACCGGGCAGGTGCTCCATCTAAACCCAAGAAGGGGCAAACTGTTCAGGAGGTTTGCTGGCGGGGAGTGCGCGTGCGGTGCTGTCTGATGTGGCTACATTGCTAAATGTCCTTTTGGCCACCTTCAGGACCTGATCGTTGCCCCTGAAAACCCAGAGTAAAAAACAAAACAAAACGAAAAAGCAAGTGAGGAAACAAACCACCATCACTCCCACTACCACCAATGAAAAAATAGGAAAGTAAACTGGGACAGGAGGCTTTGGGATTTTATTAAAAATGGTGGCATGATTAGCGCAAGACCCCGTGCTTCAGAGGCGCTCTCAGGAGGCCTGTCTGTGCAGAGCTGGCTTGGGTGTTGATACGTGAAGAGGCTGAGAACATGTGGCATAAACATCGACTGATATTGTTTGCCATTTAACTCAGCATGTGTAATGCAGCAGGAATGGTTCCTGGAGGCATGTGACTCCCCTTCCAGCTGGGTACGCGGTGCCCTGGGGCCACTCTCTCTCTCTCTCTCTCTCTCGCTCCCTCGCCTGCATTACCCTCCTCTGCCCCTTCCCTGACTCTTGAGAGTTTAAGTGGACGCTTGTCACGATCGGCGAGCAGGAAGCTGGTAGACTGTCATTAGAATTTTCTAGGGAGGCACATGCACAACCCCCAAAATGACTCCCGGCTTCGCTGGCCTCAGGTGAGCGCTCAATGCCAGGCTCCTTGGTCTTTTTCAGAAAGGTAAGGTTGCATGACATCACCCTACCTTTCCCCGGCACAGGAAGGAAGCCGAGGGTTTTCTTTTTATTCTCTAGTCCAGGCGGCACTTCTGACCGTGTTCTTGGCTCTAAGCATCTGTGCATGAGTATGCGATTTGCCTGTATCCCCACCCCCTCCTGTTTAAAAAAAAAAAAATTGTAAGAAATGATTCACAACGGCAGGGTGAACATGTGACCTAAAACAGCTCCCCATGACCCCAGTGAAATCAGTGATCCCAATGTCAGCAAGTCTAGATGCTCTTTTTACGCCGGGTACTAATTCTTTTAGAAAGACAAATTCCATGGCCGCCACTGGAAGATAGATTGCGCTATCACCAGACCTGAGGGCATGGAAGGGGACATTTTTGGAATCCCGAAACCTTAGGAGTGATGGGGGTTTCTTAAGGTTGAGGTGTTTTGTGTTGATGGCTGGAATTTGTGAGCGGTGGAAAGTGAACCTAAAGGTGTTTGAAGTGTCTTGTATCCATTGAGGGCAGAGTCAGGTTCACAAGCCCGGCGGGGAGTGCTGTGTTAGAATTCAGAAGCTCGGGATATTTTGCCGAGAAACGGTGCTTGAAGGTTGCTTCTAAGAACCTCTGAAGGGGCCGTGATACGCACTTCTGCAACTATTAAGTATCTCTAAGTAAAGTTATATTTCAAAACAAAGCTATTTTAATAGTCCCTGTTGTGAAGGTCAGGGAACATATTTGGACATGAGTGTGATGATCTGTGAGCAGGCTCAAGCACAACCAAACATGACTCACCTCGTTTCTTTATCTGATGCAGTAAAAGCAGCTTTGACACATTCGGGTGAGGACTCCTGGTTTTCTTCTTGCCAGTGTGAAAGCAAATCCATACCCATAGAATGGTGTGTAAAATGGCATGTGTGATGTGTCTTACCTCATGGGAATTTTTTGACTTTAAACAAGTCCATCATGTAGCTTTGCCATTGGTTTCTGCCTTATATGTGTTGGAATCATTTCTTTCTTCTTTTTTGCACGGCTTTGCCAAGATGTCAGAAAACTGAAGGGTAGATATTTTCACACACTCGCCCCTCCCCCACATGCATACACTAACAGCTGCCATGTATGGTTTCATGGAATTGGATCTTTTGAGCAAAATGACTTCCTTATTTTCCATAGTAATATAATAATCGATTTTACCATAGAGGACTGCATACATGTCCAGTGTGGGCTGCTCCTAATTAGCAATGCATGGGGTAGCAGAGGGAAGTGCTGGAGAGCAGTTTTGAGTGAAAGAAAAGTCAGCCATCGAGTTTTAAGCATTCTTTCTTGCCTCAGCCAAGGCAGTTCTCAGTCTCCGTGGATCTTAACCACAGGTTTAGTTGGTGGTGATCTGAGAAAATATCCAGAATGGCACGAGCAAATGTAACCAAGATGGCTACATCTGACTGTTGCTGGTTTTTTGTTTTTGGGGGTTTTTTTTTGTCTTTTATCCACTCTCCTCAGTAGCTTTCACATAGCCACAGCTGTGTAACATAAAGATGAAAGCCAGAAGGAACCTATGTGTAATATTCTCTGCCTTGGGTGGCACCTGTGTTTTATTGTCTGTGGTCAGAAAGGTATGTGTCTAAAGGCACCAGAAACCTCCATCCGCTTTGGGAAATGGATGCTTTCCTCAAATAAATACTTATACGGTATATCTATAATGTTCCAACCTTAATATTCTCATTTGCTCTAAGGAATTTAACAGAATGAGACAGTGTATGTTCCCAACACACACACACACAGGAAACATAAACCTCATACTTCACAATGAAACCCTGAGCGTACGCTGCTAAGGTCTGCATTTCCCTATGCTTAGAGACAGTCATAAATTCAAGTGAGTTGAATAAGTATTTGTTCAGTGCTTCTAACTGGCCCAGCACTGAGCCAGACAGATACTCAGGAGTTTGAAAGATTTTAGGCACCACATCAAAAACTAATGATGTATTGTATGGTGACTAACATAACATAATAAAATTAAATTAAATTAAAAATAAATAAATAAATATATTCCTGAAAAAAAAAAAGATTATAGCATGTGGATGAAGTCTTCAAGGTGCTTATAGTTTAGAAGGCAAAAATCACCCCTGGCCACCGGCATCTGGCTTTCTGCAGCAGAGATTGTATGTGCACTGTGGAGAAAGTCTTGCCACAAAAAATATTTATCGAACCGTGTTAAAGATGCTTCAGTGTAGATAGCTGAGAAAAATTGATTGATTGCCCATTGTGTTTGTGACTCTTTGTGGGCTTATAAAAACTTCAGTGTTTATTCTTTTTTTTTTAAAAGATTTTTTTTTTTATTTATTTGAGAGAGAGAATGAGAGAGAGAGAGAGCACATGAGAGGGGGGGAGGGTCAGAGAGAGAAGCAGACTCCCTGCTGAGCAGGGAGCCCGATGCGGGACTCGATCCCGGGACTCCAGGATCATGACCTGAGCCGAAGGCAGTTGCTTAACCAACTGAGCCACCCAGGCGCCCCTCAGTGTTTATTTTTAAGTATAATTTAAGACAAATGGTCGTGCTGTTTATAGTGACAAAAATGGCTTGTGGGGCTCAAAGTAATGAAGAACAGATCAATTCTATTCCTTTATAGATTGGCAAGCCTCAGACTTTGCTTCACAGAAGTTCTCCTGGGGAGCTATTAAAAATCCCAGTGCCTGATATGAGGAATTCTTAATCGCAGGAAACAAACTGAGGGTTGCTGGAGTGGGGGGTGGGGTGGGAGGGATGGGGTGACTGGGTGATAGACACTGGGGAGGGTATGTGCTCTGGTAAGCGCTGTGAATTGTGCAAGACTGTTGAATCTCAGATCTCTACCTCTGAAACAAATAATGCAATATATGTTAAGAAAAAAAAAAAGAAGAAGAAGAAGAAGGTAGCGGGAGGGGAAGAATGAAGCGGGGGAAATCGGAGGGGTAGACGAACCATGAGAGACGATGGACTCTGAAAAACAAACTGAGGGTTCTAGAGGGGAGGGGGGTGGGAGGATGGGTTAGCCTGGTGGGGGGTATTGAGGAGGGCACATTCTGCATGGAGCATTGGGTGTTATGCACAAACAATGAATCATGGAACACTACACCTAAAACTAATGATGTAATGTATGGGGATTAACATAAGAATAAAAAAAAAAATCCCAGTGCCTAGGGTGAATCAGAATCTGTGGAGATCTGATCCAAACATCAGTGTTTTAAAAACACCCCAGGTGATTGCAATGCCACAATTTGAAATTTAATGATAAGGATGATTTGTCGAAAACTTTTTTTTTTTTAGCCTAAGGTGAGTTTGAAAGGTGGACTTTCTCACAATCTTGACTAAAGAATTTTTGGCATTCTGGAGTCTGATTCTTCTATTCTCTGCCTTAGTGAGCTAGCTTAAATGGAGCTATGCTTTCTTTTATTCAACAAACCTGATAATATGATGCAAAGCTAATTATCAAACTAATTAGATTACCTGAGGTTTTGTGAACCTTGAGTGTTTTGATTGCAGGAGGCCAAATGTTGTTGAACACATTCATTGAATCTCTCTCTCTCTCTTTTTAAAGATTTATTTATTTATTTTAGAGAGAGAGAGCAAAAGAGCACAAGTGGGGGGTGGGGAGGGACAGAGGGAGAAGGACAGAGAGAACCTCCAGCAGCTCCGTGCTTAGTGCAGAGCCCAATGTGGGACTCCATCCCACAACCCTGAGATCATGACCTGAGCTGAAATCAAGAGTTGGACGCTTAACCGACTGGAGCCACCCAGGAGGTGCCCCATGGATTGAGTCTCTTAAAGGAAGGTAGGTATAAAGGTAGCTGCGTGCCCTTGAAGTTGTTTTTGCAGGGTCTGAAACCCTTATGAAAAGGGAAGGCCCTTCTTGGTGTACTGGTTACCTAGTAGATAGAAGTGGCTTATTAAAAATACAGTTGTTACTCAATTCTCTGTAACTCACCATAGATTCTTAGAGTTGCAAGTTAAGCTCAAGACATTCTAGTTCAGGGGTTCTCAAAGCACAGCATCCTTATCACCTGGACTTGTTAGAAATGCAAATTCTCAGGCCCCAACCTAGACCTCCTGATACAGCAGCTGGGGGTGAGCCCAGCATCTGTGTTTTAAGAAGCTCTCCTGATGCCCACCTAATTTGTAAAAAAGCTCTGGTTTCACTTTGTCATTTTACAGACAGGTCTGTTGAGTGCAGGTTAAATGCTTCTCCCTGAAGTCACCCAGAACTGGAGGAGGGGTAGAGGCTAGAAACTCAGACCTCCCAAGGCTGAAATCTATCACGATACCACCGCCAGATAATCTTAACTTTTCCACGTGCCATAAATAACAGCTTTAAGAAAACACCCACCATCCTCAAATCAGATGGCATAAAGGAACCTTAAAAATGTTGTCTCGGGGGGCGCCTGGGTGGCTCAGTCGTTAAGCGTCTGCCTTCGGCTCAGGTCATGACCCCAGGATCCTGGGATCGAGTCCCGCATCGGGCTCCCTGCTCAGCAGGGAGTCTGCCTCTCCCTCTACTCCTCCCCCCTGCTCATGATCTCTCTCTCAAATAAACAAATTAAAAAAAAAAAATGTTGTCTCGGGGCACCTGGGTGGCTCAGTTGTTAAGCGTCTGCCTTCGGCTCAGGTCATGGTCCCAGGGTCCTGGGATCGAGCCCCACATCAGGCTCCCTGCTCAGCGGGAAGCCTGCTTCTCCAACCCCTCCCCCCACTCCCCTTGCTTGTGTTCCCGGTCTCACTATCTCTCTCTCTCTGTCAAATAAATAAATAAAATATTTTAAAAATGTTGTCTCATCTGACCCTTCCATTTCACAGATGAGAAAAACTAAGGTCTACAGGGTAAACTGACGGCAATGAGATATACAGTTATTGGTGGGAAAGTCTGTTTAAGAAGTGGGTCTACTTATGGCCAAAACAGTGCTACACCCTCCCTCCCCAACTACCCCATACTGCCTCTTGAGTTTCATACGGACTCCTAGTATTTCGCTTAAATCACATTGGTTAAAATGTCCGGGTTAATAGGCAACTCTAGGAAAAGACCAGCTATATTGACTGAGAATCTTAATTTTTAAAAATTATTCTAAAATTTTATTTTGATTTAAAATTGTCCTAAATTTTATTACCATCCTTATACATTTAGCAGAAAAATTTCAGTGATATAATCTACTGAAAATAAAGTTAAGAGAACATAGGAATTATTCTCAGAGCATGTGTTTTATCTGCAAATCATGCAGATTAGACTCTTACATCTTCTCAGATCACACACTAAAATTGCATTTTCTTCAGGATTCGTTAAAAGGAAAAATGTGGCAACAAGTCTATTTGTTGAATATTTTAGAATTTTATACATGATGTGGCTGGTGGTATTTACATAATTTGGACAGTGTTCAAAGACCGAATCTTATCGACATTCTCTGCAGAGCTTCATCTTTAGAGCCTTGTAGCAACATACACATGGAACATGTAGCCAGGAAACCCAACTGAGAATGTGATACATGACTACTAAGTCCACACACACACACACACACGGAATGGATGTGCACATGTATAAAGGTGTTTATTGGTTCCACACCCAACCATTTACCAGGTACTGTGACATGAAATGGAACAAAATTCCTGCCTTCAAAATGATCACAGAACAGCGAGGACATCAGATGAGCAATCGAGTAGACAATCATGAGAGAGGGTGGTAGGAGCTAGAAGAGCATAACTGAGGCTAACGGAGCAGCAGGGCATTACGGGGGGTCACAGAAGGGACAACGACACACACTGGTTGGGGGCAGGAGTCAGAGAAGGCTGCCTGGAGGAGGTGCCATCTGAGCTGCATGTTGAAGGACCCTGAGGGGGAATAGGGCAGAGGTTGTCCAGGTTAGGGAGCAGCGTATGCAAAGGTGTACATGTTTGTGTACATATTGTCCTTCACAAGGGCAGTTGGGCCTATGATCCCCTAAATATTTCATTTGCATGTATAAATATTAACATTTGATGCCTGAGAGAATTTGTATAGTAGTTTATAAGTATTTCAAACAGCTTGTTTTTCCATCTCCAAAGACTGAGGTTCTCCAGAAAAGTTTGTTGGTATCTTCTGTCACTGAGAAAACAGAAAGATCTCTCGTAATCCCAGAAATCAGACCAACTCCTTCAATTTTAACGTGCACAAAACCAGTGAAATTCTGCCCAACATGAATTTTCTGAAAAATTGTGTGTCAGGCAAACCAGCCGCAGCCCTGAATGGATTTGAACTTCATTTTACTGTGAAAGGTTCCTTTGGCCTGTGGAATGCCTTCCTAGAGGAGAATATCTTACAATGAGGCACTCTTGGTATTTTGTTCACTAAATCCTCATGGATAGAGTTAAAAGAGAGCCTCTTCTTGTGCTAACTGACTGCCCAAGAGAACAAAGATGGAAGAAATTAAATGATTTTATGCTGACTGGCCAGCAACATGTGTATCTGAACCATGCCATATATATAAAAATCGCTTCTTTAAAAGCATTTCCAGGAGCTTAACAGTAGCGTAATTTGTGAGAAGTAATAATAAGAAATTATAAATTACATTATTTTACAATATTTATTATATATCAATCATGCTTTATTATGTTATTAATAATATATAATATTTAATATGTGAATAAGAATAATGTACTATTAAATAATGTTCATTTTATAATATTTATATATTATTATTCAATACTATTTGATTCTATCCACAACATCATCATGCTTTACAGAGTGCCTTACCATCATGTTTGCTCTTTACAGCAGCTAGCAAGGGCAGACATCCCTGTGCCAGATGAAATTAAACCTGGGATTTATCAGATTTCAAAGGTGGAAGAGATCTTGGAGGTCCTTTCATCCAGCTTTCTCATTCTACATAAAAAGGGAAGCTGACCAGCCTCCGGTCCCACAGGGAGTAAGCAGAAATCTTCTGATTTCTAGGTCAGCAGTTTTTTCACACCATCACCCTGCCTGCAGTCCTTAGTGTGTTAAAAGAAACTACAGAGGGGACACCTGGGTGGCTCAGTTGGTTAAGTGTCTGCCTTCGGCTCAGATCATGATCCCAGGGTCCCCGGGTAGGGCCCCCGCATCGCATTGCACTCCCTGCTCAGCAGGGAGTCTGCTTCTCCCTCTCCCTCTGTTCCTCCCCCAACTCGTGCTCTCCCTCTCCTGCAAATAAATAAATAAAATCTTCCACAAAAAAAAAAAAAAGAAAGAGAAGAAAAAAACTACGGAGAATGTGCATTTCTTTCTTTAGGAGAAATATTGTTGAAACCAGTCCTAAATGCTGGTTTATAAGCACATGCAGGTATAGAAAGATCTCTTATTTTTATACTTTTTCTATGTTTAGAGAGATACAGACAGACAGATATATAAATAAATAGGCACACACACCACACGTGGATGTCACTAGGGAGACGGAGGAATTAGACTGGGCCAAGTCTCAAAGGGGACTTCAACTTTGTATAGTTTTGTGTTTTTTTGTTTTTGTTTTTAAGATTTTATTTATTTATGAGCGAGAGAATGAGAGAGAGAGAGCATATGAGAAGGGGGAGGGTTAGAGGGAGAAGCAGACTCCCTGCCGAGCAGGGAGCCCGATGCGGGACTCGATCCCGGGACTCCAGGATCATGACCTGAGCCGAAGGCAGTCGTTTAACCAACTGAGCCACCCAGGCGCCCCTGTGTTTTTTTTTTTTTAATAAAAAAATGTCTGAGGCAAAAATGACCATAATCATGGCATTTATGAATTTGGGATGATGGGTAGGCAGTGAACTTGTAAAGATTTGTTATATTCTTCATATTTTTATAGTTTTAAAGTTCAAAACAAAAAGAAGTGTGATTAAAAATAAGTTACCACCGACAGTACTATTGTTCTATAAAATATTTTATTGATTGATTGATTGATTGATTGGGGGCAGAGGGAGAGGGAGAGAGAGAATCTTAAGCAGTCTCTACGCCCAGTTGTGAGCCTGACTTGACCCTGAGATCATGACCTGGGCCAAAATCAAGAGTCGGACACTTACCCGACTGAGCCATCCAGATGCCCTTCATTTTATAAAATAAAGGATATTTTACAGAAAATAAATTGGTACAGAAGAAGGAAAAGAAAAAGAACAAATACATGGTTCTTGGTGGATACATTGACATTAATTCTGTCTCTGCTGTAAATCTTTCCTGTTACGATGCTAGCAGAATGTGTGTTCTTGGCTCTGCATTTGTGGCATTATCAGATAGATCTCTTTTGCACACTTTGAGCACTTCTAATAACTCCAGCAGGAAAGGCAGGCCTCTCGTGTCAGTTAAGAACTGCTAGCTGCCCCTTGGTGATTGCATGTCCCCTGGTTTAGAGAATTTTATTCTGACTGAACGAAGGTGGAACAGAGTACAGTGGACCAAGAAGCTGGTCATTTAATAACACCAAATGTGTCATTTAAAATCACATCTTAGATTGTTAACCAAACTTATTGTGGCAATCATTTCGTTAATATTTACATATACCACACCATTACATTGTACATCTTAAACTTATACAATGTTAATATCAATAAAGCTGGTGGGGTGCCTGGCTGGCTCAGTGGGAAGAGCGTGTGAATCTTGATCTTGGGGTGGTGAGTTCAAGCCCTGTGTCGGGTGCAAAGATTACTTAAATAATTAAAAAACTTAAAAATATATCAGTGGAGCCGGAAAAAAAAAATACTGTGACAAATTGGGAGAAAAACCACAGAATAAAGGAAAATGCTTTATATTTTAGTATCTTTAAAGAAACAAACCCAAACCCTGACAAACAAATCACATCCAAAGAAATAGAGCCAGGAATGTGGTTTGAGAAGTTCCCTTTAATGAATGTGTAAGCAGAGGGTAGAATCCTGGAGTAAAAAGACCCTCATTCAAGTCCCTTATTGGCTGGATGCCTTCAGGTGTTTTACTAGACCTTTCTTGGTCTCAGTCCTTTTAACTAAACTAGAAATGGGCATATCTGGCTTACCTTCCCATTTGGTTGTCCTGGAAATCAGATAGCAAATGAAGTGAAAACACTGATTATACTTCAACTAAAAAACATGCAACAAAAGAGAGACAGTAGGATTATCATTGCTGTTATAAATGCCTCCAAGAGGCGTCATGGTGATATGAATCATCCTACGGTAGTGTCATGGCTAAAGCCCACACATGGGAGAACGCCAGCATTGATCCAGTAATCTTGAAATTACTCACAGAGGCCTCGCTAGTGATAATCCAGTAGCCCTATTGTTACCAAGTAGATAGCACTATGAAAAAAATAATTGTGACCTCCCTCTTCTCCTCACAAAGGAGAAGACCTGGCAGGAATGTTGATGGGGATGCATTCCACCGTAGCAGCTACATTAGCCCTGAGGGATGAGGAGACGTGGGCTCCAGTCCCCGCTCTCCTCTAGCTGCTGTGTGACTTGGGGTGATTCACATATTACACCAACTTCACAGGGTTCCACTTTTTTTCCCTCTGTAGAATGAGTGGGTTAAACTTAAGTTGTCTCAGGGTGCCTGGGTGGCTCAGTCGTTAAGCGTCTGCCTTCGGCTCAGGTCATGGTCCCAGGGTCCTGGGATCGAGCCCCACGTCGGGCTCCCTGCTCAGCGGGAAGCCTGCTTCTCCCGCCCCCCCCACTCCCCTTGCTTGTGTTCCTGCTCTCACTGTCTCTCTCTCTGTCAAATAAATAAAATCTTAAAAAACATAAGCTGTCTCTAAGACCTCTTCTTGCTCTTAACATTTGTGATAATTAGTTAGAGTGTGAACCTTAGCCTTGATATTACTGCAGTATTACCATTTTCATCTTTTTTTTTTAAGATTTTATTTATTTATTTGAGAGAGAGAATGAGATAGAGCGAGCATGAGAGGGGGGAGGGTCAGAGGGAGAAGCAGACCCTCCGCTGA
This sequence comes from Leptonychotes weddellii, assembly GCF_054177405.1. NCBI lineage: Eukaryota > Metazoa > Chordata > Mammalia > Carnivora > Phocidae > Leptonychotes > Leptonychotes weddellii. The sequence goes on along the minus strand of NC_138374.1, from coordinate 17,577,459 downwards.
GCAGGGAGCCTGATGCGGGACTCGATCGCGGGACTCCAGGATCATGACCTGAGCCGAAGGCAGTCGCTTAACCAACTGAGCCACCCAGGCGCCCTACCATTTTCATCTTTGTAACCTTCAGGGACTGTTCCCTGTGGCTCACATCCTGACCTAGCTTCTAAGAGTGGTATGGTAGAGTTAAGAATTGATGATTTGAAGTTCAGCTACCAGGAGACAAGGGAAAGGCAGGACTGAGCAATGACCGGACCCCAGCCATTGCACTTGATTTGATTTGACCACGTGGTGAAGGTGTGACCAAACCTGGAAAACATTCTCTTCCCTGGTCATGAGGTGTCTTGCCAGGATTATATTTCATATCTTAGCATGTAAGAAGAAATGACACCTTCATTGCTTGGCCAGGAAAGGGAACTGAGTCGAACTGGAAGTGCATTTAAATTCCTGATGGGTTATCTTGAAAGATACTGTGCTTAACTGAAAATGTGACCATTCGTGTTGGCCTAGGCCCTCCGGTGCTCTGGGCTGTAGTTCCTGGCTTCAGCTTCTGGGTGGCTGAGCATTACCAGCGAAAAGCTTGCTGTGAGTCCGCACACATTCATACTGCTGGACTTCATTCAGCTGTGTCCTTGTTGTTAACCCACAGCCCTTTAAGTGTGTTGCTGACTACTGACCCAGGTCACCAAGCAGCTGTTGGAACTCTCTCTGTTCCCCCCAAGTCCCAATCTGCACTCCTGGTTTCTCCTCTCTCAGCAGGCGTCCGCCCTTATTTTCACTGCCCTTCTCTCCATATTGACATCTCTTTGTGTTTCCCTCTTCCATCCCCATCTGTCTGTAAGGAAGATACTTCTCTCTGCCCGGGCAGAGCTCACCTGCCATCTGCACTGATGATGACAATGACAACAGTGATGGTGATGGTGATGGTAATGGTGATGGTATTGGAGACGGTAATAGTGATGATAATGATGATGGTGATAGTGATGTA
>NC_138374.1:17553911-17576380 GCF_054177405.1 Leptonychotes weddellii | reverse complement strand
GGTGATAGTGATGGTGCTGGTAAGGGTGATAGCCATCATCATGGTTATGATGATGGTAAAAAGACTAGTAGTAGAAATGGTCGCTGCTGCCCTGCTCAGTGAATGCTTACTGTGTGCTAGGAACCATGCAGACCAATTTACGTACACCCTGTCGTTTAACTCTCAGGAAAAGCCTGTAGCTTAGATATAGCTGTCCCTGATTTAACGATGAGGACCTTGTTTATGAAGCAAATAAAGGAAAAGCATTGATTCATGTACAGAAATGTCCAAGCAGATGCAGGGGAAACTGGTTCAAGGCCTCCCTAGGAGGTCGTTCAGGAGCTGCCTGTGCTGGTCTCTTTGGGCAGTGCCTTTGGGTTGGCTTTATTCTCAAGCAGCCTCTCCTTAAGCGGTGGCTTAAATTCAACCAGTTTAGCAACCCAGGCATGGCAGGATGAAAGAATGTCTCTCTCCCAGTTGCTCCAACAAAATGTCAGGGAGTGTCCATCCCTGAGCCAGTCATTGTGGCCAGCGGACTCTGATTGGCTGGGCTTGTGTCCCATTGGATGGAGGTTACTGTCCCATTTGATAGATGAGAAAATTCTGAGTGTCAGAAAAATTAAGTGACGTTTCCCCATCATACAACCAGTAAGAAGCAGGGGGAAACCTGGGTCTCTGACCACAGTTCACCCTACAGCTGCCAACAGCTGATACATCTTTGCATCTGTAGGTGCCTTAATCAGTCCAGAATGTTTGTCTTTGTTCAAAGTTCAGGGACAGCCCTTGAGATGGCCTTTTCTTTCGTTGGTTACATTTCTCTAAAATGTCTGAGGCTTGAATGACCTCCCCCTGTGCCTTGCTGTCTCTGTGCTTACTGGTGTCGGAATACTCATCACCCTCTGATGATCTGGCTCCCCTGTGCCCTCAGCAAGATTTCTCTGCTCATCTCTTTGTTCCCACCACCTAGCAACTTTGCCTGGCGCATTATAGATGCTCAGTCCATGTAGGCCAAATGAACAAACACATGAATGTCCCACTGGCCCCTTTGATGGAGTCTCATTCTGAGCAGAGGCTCCTGCCTGTGTCTTGGGTGCTCTCCCTTCCTTTCAGAACCCGGTGGGTTACATCACAAAAATCTTGCTGAATTTCCAGCACCCGGCCTGACTCAAACCAAGGAAGGACACTGCCTCACTCCTTGTGCCCAAATACTAATCCATCAGTGCAGCCTGCTTGGACTCAGAATAAAATATGAAAGCCCTTTGGGACAAATAATGAGCTTTGGGATAAATAATGAGCATTTTCAAGCCAAGACAGCTGTTTCGTTCTCTGGTGAATACAATATGTTGCACATCCTTTCAACACTACGGAATTAAACCATTAGAAACAGTTTTCATCTGGATCTCCTAAATATCCTGGCATTCTAAAGGCAACTAGTTCTCCTTTAAGTTATCTTTTATTTTTAAAACTCTTGAGAGAAATGCTGCTTTAATTAAAAAATGCTGTCAAAGTGAGTAGGAAACCAAAGTTTTTAATGTGATTATGCACCAAGAATTCCTTGTAACAGTTAATGGCTCAGAAAGGCAACCTCGGCTCTGGGGGGGCAGTTAGTCTTGCAGAGGCCCGGGTGAGTCACAGTGGCTGTGCTGAGTGATAAGCTGTTCCTGTTCGGTGCCAGATGCCCAGGCTACAGAACTCCCTGTGCGGCACGCCCTCCTCCCCGGTCCACACTTCCACTCCTTGGCTGCAAACTGTGCCACTGCACAGTTTCAGGAGAAGAAATGCAGCAGGTGTGGAGGACTTTGCCCCTCCCCCCTCACCAGACAAGGGGGCATCCCCGCTACCACGTCGAGTTGTGGGGATCCCAGAAGGGAACTGCACGTTGCATCTCCCTGGTGCTTGGCGAGTGCCTTGCATATCAAAGGTAGTCAGTATCTCTCTGAACAGAGTGGAGAGATAAATATGGATGGAAATGATAATTTGGTGATGAAATAGATAGTTCTGGGGCTTAGTTAGGCTTTCGGAGGCAAGGCCATTCTGTCAGGCACTAGAAGCTGGTTGGATGATCTGGGCTCTCACTAAGATTTTTGCTGTCACCCAGCTATGTGGCTCTGGGCAGGTCACTTTCTCTCCTTGTTGTGGGGCTGGGAGGATGATTTGATCCCTAAGGGTCTGCAATTCAAAGCTTTCCCAGGTTGCCACTGATCCAGCTGGGTTAAAGAAAGCTGACTTTGAAAAGGAAGAGACCTTTGGGTTTTGCTGGCTTCTGGCAAGGTTCCCAGAGGGTGTTGGGACACCCAGTCAGAAGGTCTGTGCTTCCTAGGCCCTTGGGGGGCATGAGTCTATACCAACCAGATCCAGCCAATATCCCTGTACCCACCACTGCGTCTCTGAGTGGAAGCTTCTCTTACATCTAATTTTCTTGCTGGATTATATTAGTTTCCTATTGTTTCTGTAACCTACTACTGGAAATTGAGTGGCTCACAACAACACAACTTTCTTTCTTTTTTTTTTTATAAAGATTTTATTTATTTATTTGAGAGAGAGAGAATGAGAGACAGAGAGCATGAGAGGGAGGAGGGTCAGAGGGAGAAGCAGACTCCCTGCCGAGCAGGGAGCCCGATGCGGGACTCGATCCTGGGACTCCAGGATCATGACCTGAGCTGAAGGCAGTCGCTTAACCAACTGAGCCACCCAGGCGCCCCACAACACAACTTTCTTATTTTACAGTTCTGGAGGTCGGGAATCCAAAATCAGTCTCACAGAGCCAAAGTCAAGGTGTCAGCAGGGCTGGTTCTTTCTTGAGGCTTAAGAGGAAATTCATTTCCTAGCCTTTTCCAGTTTCTAGAGAGTGCCTGCATTTCCTTGGCTCGTGGCCCCTTCCTCCGTTTTCAGAGCCCCAGCATTGCCTCTGCTTTCATCTCAGACCTCTGCTTCTGTCCTTGTATCTTCTCTCTCTGACTCTGATCCTCCTGCCTCCATTTTATAAGGACTTTTATGATTATATCGGGTCCACCCAGATAATCCAGGATAATCTCTCCATCTCACGATCCTTAATTTAATCACATCTGCAAAGTCCCCTTTACCATGTAAGGTTACATTTACAGGTTCTGGGGATTAAGATTGGATTATTCAGCCTACCACAAGGATTATTCATTCAATTTCAAAACCTAGACTTGGGCAGGGAGAAGGATGTGTTGGAACTCCTGCTTTGGAATGGGGAATGGTAGGCACTCTTCTAGGCAAGTGACTCTGTACCTGATTGGGGTTTACGCTGTATACAACAGCAAAATCCATTTGCTTTCTGGGTATATTTAGATTCTCTTTTTTGAATTGTTCGAGGGTTTTTATCCACAGAGATGTCTACTGTCAAATGAGGGGTCCCCATCTTAAAGCCACCAGGTTCTGATGAGCCACATCCATTATGTTCCTTCTTTATTCCGTTCACTGAAGTTACTGAGTGACTACCAGGTACGAGGCAGCATGCCAGGATGATGTGAAAATCTCCACGCCATGCCCCGTTCCCTTGTGGAGCTTATGTCTAGCAGAGGGAGAAAGGTACATAAGCAATTATTTTTAACACAAAGCAGGATGTGTTAAGTGAGGTAACAGTGACAAACGGAGGTGGCAGGAATACAAGAAGGTGACATTAGTTCTAGCCCCTAGAGATCTCAGATCATATGGCCCAGTTTGGGGCTTAGAAATATGATTGCTATATGTACCTGACTTTTAGGTTATTAACTCTTGTAGGCTAAGGATTTTAGGGCTTGCTTTTTCTTCCTTCCTTCCTTCCTTCCTTCCTTCCTTCCTTCCTTCCTTCCTTCCTTCCTTCCTTCCTTCCTTCCTTTCTTTCTCTCTCTCTCTTTCTTTCTTTCTTTCTTTAATAGGATGATGTGTCTCTTCTTTTTTAAGGATCTTTGGTTCAAAAGAGGTCCCTAACTCTGTTGACTCATATGAAATCACTTCCACTCAAAGTTGGTGAAGGTTGGGGACAATATGAATTTGTGAGGCAAAGCAGAAGTTGGGAAGAAAATCTGTGAATCTTATTTCATGCTGCGTCGGAATGGGTAAACTTCTGTAACCCGCGCCACTCGGAAGAGCACTTGTTTCTCGTCGCTGACCTACAAATACCCAGCGAGGTTGGCTTTCCTAGTTGGAAAGACAGCTCTTCTCGCGTGTCCTTTCAGAGGTGAAGGGGAATCTCCTGCAAGAGCTCCCTCCAGTCCAGAACACAGTTTTAGAAAATACAGCTGACTTCTCTGGGAAAAACAAAACCAATCTTGTGTTACCCTGTCATGGAAATTAAGTTGGCACCTCATTATCACCTTGTTAGTGGGACAGGCTGTGTTGTGGACAACCCTGGTAGGAAGGGTTGGCCCTGTGTGGGCAGGGTTTTGTGTTAAGCTTAATTGCTCTTCTAAAGCTCAGCTACTTAATACTACACAAGTAGAAATCTTTCATCAGACTCTTGACCATCCTCTTTTCCCTTCATATTCTCGCCTACATAGACAATTAGTGCCTCCCTAGCTCTGCTGCTGTCATGATTTGTGCTCCGGACACACTGGGGCACCAAGGCTTGGCTGTAACCAGCACAACTACTCCAGAGGAGGAAAGCTCTGTAACCACCTTTAACCATGACTCCCCCAGCCCCCCAATATCTTAAAATACAGCCAAACTCTTCTGTCCTGGGAGCACAGCAGGGCTGCTGGCTGGGTGAAGGTAATGTCTCTTCAGTGACTTATGGAAAACTCTTGATTTCTCACAGAATGGGAAAGAGTAATCCAAAATCATTTTTATCTGGCTCTGAAGTGTGTTTTACACTTATGTTTGAATATTGGTGTGCCTGATGTTCTGAGAACTCACTTCAAACAAAGCAGTGCTGCAGCCCATGAAGAGAAGGTGTTCTCAGGGAGGGCTGAGACGCTGCTTACCTAACCACCTATGCCCCTTCTCTTCTTTTCAAAACCTGGCTGGGGTTTGAATCCCACGCCTGTATTCACCAACGGTGAGTGTTTGTAAGAAGGTCACCTCATCTTTCTGCACTTTAGATTTGCCTTGCAAGATGGGGTGAACCTTTTCCACCCAATAGGACTGATGGAGACATCAAAGGGGATGACATAGGCTGAGCACTGGTCACACAGGAGCATCGCGCGCAGTAAATGTTAGGCTCTCTCCTGTTCACCTTCCTCTCTACCACCTCCACACCTCCTCCCTGCCTCCCACGGTTCTCTCAGACCAATGCAAAGTGCCAGCCTAAGCAGAAGCCCTCTTTCCTCGAAACATCTCCACAAAGTGGGAGAGCTGTGACATGGCCCACACTTTCCTTGTCTCCCCTTTTTTCCTCACTGGGTCCACCCCCAGCCTCTCTCTTCTTTGTTTCATCAGATTTACTCTGTCCAGAGCCTGTGACAGTGGAGACCTTGTGTGAAGGGTCCCAGCCTTGCTATTTCTGCCCCACACTCCCATAGGCATGCTGAATATAGAGCCTGGGTTGTCCATGGTAACCCCAGTTTCAAATGCTCAGTCCTCTTCTTCCCGTTACCGTTAACATGACCTGGGAATTCCAGTTCATCAACATCCCAAACACATTTCCTCGATCACCCACTACCCAGAAGGAGAGTTGAAGACCCAGAAAACACGGTCTGACCAAAGAGCCCTGACAATGGTAACCACCTATCCAGACTTTCTGGGAAAGTCTGTCCCCTTTCCAGATCGTGCATCCTGGTTTTTGGTCAAGGAAACACCACAACCAACTAACAGAGGTCACATGAAAGGCACGTGTAAGACAGAACACCGCCTCAGTAAGCTTCTGTGAGTGCCTACCACTGCCTACGACTTCAGATTCAGAGTCTTCACTTGTAACTTTTTTGATTATTCCTTATGCTAGTTGGGTTTGAGAGTGGATTGAAGGGAGCTTGATTACTGTTGCTTTTGGATGTGAAATGAGGATTGGGATGAAAATGTGTTTGGCACAAATATACACATAATTTACTCTGGATGTGAATGTGAAGCCTGCTTTTTTTTTTTTTTTTTGCTTAACATATAGAGTATATGGATTTGCTCATGTCACTAATTTGTTGTTGTTGTAAACAATGACCTTACCAAATTCGAGTAGTATCTACCATTGGCAATGATGGGGTGCGGCATGGATGGGGAGAGCGGAGACCAGGGGATTTTAGTATGTTGGAATGTTTCCTATTTTAACCTTGGTGTTGGGTATACTTTTTTGAATGTTTTAAAGATTACATAATAAAGTAGAAATTTACATCAATAGTAAATGATTCCTTGACATTTTATTATGTAGATATATCATAATTTACTTCGTTTAAACTGTCCCCTAGCCCCTGTTATCGGAAATTGGTAATTTTCAACTTTGGACTCTTAAATGATGTAGTATTATTAAGCACCTTTGGGCAAGTTTTGTCTGCATTATTTCCTTAGGACAGATTTATAGAACTGAATTATTAGGTCAAAGAGTATGGCTGTAATGAGTGCAGATTATCAGGCTATCTTTTAACAAAGTTGCACAAGTTTAGACTATCACTAACATTGTGTCCACTCTACTTTATCTTATCAGTACTGAATGCTCTTAGTAAAAAATATATTTTTTTTTTGCTATTTTGCTAGAGAAAAAATTTTTTCTATTGGTTTTAGCTTGTGTCTCTGATTACCAGTGAGATTGACCGTTCTGTCATAAAATAATTTTTTCTATCAGAGTTTTTAAACAAATTGGTGTATATGTGAGTACAGGCTTTTTGCAGACTCACTTGTATGTGGGGTTTGCGTGGGTGGGTTTTATAGGAGATGGGGGACCAGGGATAAGCGAAGAAAGAGCCCCCGGCGCCCTGGGTGAAAACTAGCTGTGCATCTAGATTTTGTGTTTCTGCAGTGCCGCCAAGCTCCTGGACAAGAACCCGTTCTCGGTCAGTAACGCGAACCCTCTGCTTCCTTCACCTGCCAGCCTCCAACTGGCTCAACTGCAAGCCCAGCTCACCCTCCACCGGCTGAAGCTGGCGCAGACAGCTGTCACCAACAACACCGCGGCCGCCTCAGTCCTGAACCAAGTCCTCTCCAAAGTGGCCATGTCCCAGCCTCTCTTCAACCAGCTGAGGCATCCGTCTGTGATCAGCGCCCCCCACAGCCAAACTGGGGTGCCCCAACATGCTGCAACCATATCCAGTGCCCGGTTTCCCTCTAATGCAATTGCCTTCTCGCCCCCCGGCCAGACACGAGGCCCAGGACCCTCCGTGAGCCTTCCCAGCCAGCCCCCCAACGCCGTGGTGATGCATCCTTTCAGTGGGGTCATGCCTCAGACCCCTGCCCAGCCAGCAGTCATCTTGGGCATTGGCAAGACTGCACCTGCTCCCGCTGCAGCAGGATTCTACGAGTATGGCAAGGCCAACTCCTGCCAGGCGTACGGCTCTGAAACAGACAGCCAGCCCAGCTTCCTGCCAGTCGTGGCCTCTACCACGGGCAGTGTGACCTATGAAGGGCCCTACAGCCACTCAGGGCAAGATGGCCAACCTGCCTTTCCCAAGGACTTCTACGGACCCAACTCCCAAGGGTCGCATGTGGCAGGTGGATTCGCGGCTGAGCAGGCCGGGGGCATGAAAGGCGAGGTAGGTCCGCTGCTGCAGGGTCCAAATAGCCAGTGGGAGAGCCCCCACGGATTCTCTGGCCAAAGCAAGCCCGATCTTACGGCAGGCCCTAACCTGTGGCCTCCACCCCGCAGCCAGCCCTATGAGCTGTATGACCCCGAGGAGCCCACCCCAGACAGGACCCCTCCTTCCTTTGGGGGTCGGCTTAACAACAGCAAGCAGGGTTTCAGCGGGGCCCGGCAGCGGGCCAAGGAGGAGCAGGCTCTGCTGTCCGTGCGGCCCCTGCAGGCTCACGAGCTGAATGACTTTCACGGTGTGGCCCCCCTGCACCTGCCACACATCTGTAGCATCTGCGACAAGAAGGCGTTTGATTTGAAGGTGAGTCCTCCACGCCAGCCCGGGAGCCACAGCTGGAGCCTGGGGGGCTCACGACCACAGCCCAACACTTGCTCCTTGGGAGCTAGGAACGGTTCCATTTGGGGACTCGGTGGCAGGATTTTGCCATCGGTACCCTCGATCAAAATTATAGTTATTAGAACGCAAATTCATCTCAGAAATGTATGAGGGCCACTCCCTTGCTTTAAGGCAAGTAAGAGATCCTTACCCATGTTTATTGAAGAGAAAGCTGCGGCCGAGCGGGGGTTCAGGTGACCCCAGCTGCGTGACAGAGAAGGGACTCAGGAACTGGTCTCCTGCCTCCTTGAGGAGGGCTCTTCCTCTCTGGTATGCCCAGAGTACATCGTACTGAGTATGGAAGGGGAGGAAAACGCTGGCCGAATTTTGGATGAGGGCCAGAGAGCACTTCTCAGGTGAGACCGAGACACATCACTGTAGAGCGCCTCAGTTTCCCATCTGCAAGATGGAGACGGAGCCTCATCACACCTTCCCCGTGGTCATAAGATGCTTTGGGCCCATGTAAGCAAAGGTCTATTATAGTATAAATGCCCCCCCCAAATGTATTAATGATGCAGTGAAATATTCCAAAGTGATAATATTAAAAGAGCTAACATATAATAAATCCTTTCCATATGCCAGCAGTAACGCTGTGAGGTAGATCCTATTATCAGTCTCATTTTGCAGATGAGGAAACCGAGGCCCAGAAAGAGGAAAGGACTTGTCCAGGGCCCCGTAGCTAGAGAGCGGCAGAGTGGAGACTCGAACGTGGGTCTGGTGCTCCCAGAACCTGTGCGGCTTAAGCACTCTTAAGCAGCCTCTCTTTGCCCACACTGTCTGCAGAGCACGGTGATCCCGGTGTAGTGGGAGTCACGCCACAGTGTCCTTTGCCTCTGCTTGGGTCACACTGTGCAAGTTCATCCCTGCCATCAGTGGCGGAGGCGGGGGTGGCCGACACTGCGAGGCGATGGCCAATTTTGTCCCTCATAAGCCTTTCTTAAGCTTGGCAGCTCACTGTGAGTCCACCTGCCAAGATTTCCCCAACCAGTCATAGAAATGGGTGGGGTGTCCCCGGGGGGGGGGAGAAAGGGAGGGGGAGGTGGGAGGTGCCATGAGACCAAGGGTCCACTGAGAGGGGAGGAGGGACTCTGGCTTGGGATTCTGGGCTCCTGTCCAAGATGGGTGCAGGATGTGGGGGCTGGACGGATGGATGGATGGACGGGAAAGCAGGTGTGGGGAGGAGCCCAGGAGGGAGAGGTGTTGGCAGGGTTGGTCCTATCTCTGGGCTCTGAGCCGCCCCCCACCCCCCCGGGCCCCAGCCTGACGGGGAAGCCTGCCCTCGTCCCTTTCCTTCTCATGGACTCAGTTCTACTTCGGTCACTTTCCTTTCCTTCTGGTCTAGGACTGGGAGCTGCATGTGAAAGGAAAACTACATGCTCAGAAATGCCTGGTCTTCTCTGAAAAGTGAGTGCTGGCTAGGAGAACAGGCGCATGCAGATGCTCAGGAAATATTCATTGAGCACCTACGGCATGTTCTGTTTTGGGTGCTGGGGAAGCAGCAGAGAACAAAACAGGCAACGTCCCTGTCCTCAAGGAGCTTATACTTAACGTGGGTGAGAGGAGCAGATGATAAAATAAACAAGTGACTTCGGTAGCATCCCTGGTGGTGAACCTAAGCAGAAAACAGCGTCAGGACAGGGCAGGAAGCATGTGGGCGCATGCATGTGCCCTCCAGGGGGCTGGCCCTTGCATTTTAAATAGGGTGGTTGGGGAAGGGCCTCTCTGAGGACACCTCAGGAGGGAGTGGAATGAGTTCATGGCTGTCTGGGGGACAGGTACTCCCAGGGCGGAGAGAACAGCAAGTTTGAAGGCCCTGGTGTGGCCCTGGGATGCTCAGGCAACATCGGTGTGACGAGAGCGGAGTGCTGGGGTGAGGAGCCAGGGAAGGTGCCGGGGCCCAGATCCTGAGCTCCTGGGCTTCTTGTGAGGACTTTTTGCTTTGAGAGTGAGTGGAGTATCAGAGAGCTGAACAGAGGAGTGATGCTTTCTGGCTCCACCGAGCGGGGCTGTGGCTGCTGGGCTGAGAAGAGAAAGGGACGGATTGAGGGCAGAGCAGTAAGCAGGGGGCTGGGGTCCTCCAGGCAGAGGAGAGGGCACATGGCCCAAGATGTGAACACCAGACTGGACTTGAGTGTTTTGAGAGAAGTACATCGAAAAGGCTTCCCTTTCTTATTCACAATAGCCAGTGGGTGGAAGCAACCCAAATGTCCACTGACAGATGAACAGATTAACAAAATGTAGTCTATCAATACACTGGAATATTATTCAGCCTTAGAAAAGGGACCTCTGACCTCTGTGACAACATGACTAAACCTTGTGGACATTGTGCTCTGTGAAGTAAGCAAGTCACAAAAGGACAAATACTGGATGATTCCACTAATAGGAGGTAGCTAGAAGAGTCAGGTTCATAGAGACAAAAAGCAAAATGGTGGTTGCTGGGGGCTCAAGGGAGAGGAAGTGGGGTGTTCGTTTTTAATGGGGGCAGCTTCAGTTTTGCAAGATGAAGAGTTCTGGAGATGGATGGTGGTGATGGTTATACAACAAGGTAAATGTGCTTAATGCCACTGAATTGTACACTTAGAAATGGTTAAGACGGTAAATTTTGTGTTATGTATATTTTATCACAATTAAAAAAAATAATTTTATAAGGGTCTCCCTTTTCTGGCTCCCTCTTTTTTTACTGTGTTAAAATTCACTTAAGATTCACCATCTTAACCATTTTATTTTATATCTTTATTATTTTTTTAGTAAATATATTATTATTATTTTTATATATAAATATATATATTTAGTAAATATATTTTATTACTTTTTTAGTATGCTCCACAGCAAGGGTGGAGCCCAATGTGGGGCTTAACTCACAACCCTGAGATCAAGACCTGAGCTGAAATCAAGAGTCAGATGCTTAACCGACTGAGCCACCCAGATGCCCCCATTTTAGTCATTTTAAAGTGTACAATTGAGTGGTATTTAGCAGATTCACAAGGTTGTGCTAATATTATCACTATGGAGTTCCTGAACATTCTCATTACCCCAAACCCCATACCCATTAAGTAGTCATTCCCTTTTCCCCTCCCTTGTAGTCCTTGGCAACCACGAATCTGCTTTCTATCTCTGTGGATTTGCCTCTTCTGGACATTTCATACGAATGGAGTCATTTAATATATATGACCTTTTATTACTTTTTTCACTCAGCAGAATATTTTCAGGGTTCACCCATGTTTGTAGCATATATAACCTTTTTATGCCTGAATAATATCCCATCGTATGTAAGTACCACATGTTGTTTATCTGTTCATCTTTTGATCTCTATTTGGGTTGTTTTTACCTTTTGGCTATTGTGAATAGTGCCGCTATGAGCATTCATGTTCAAGTTTTTGTTTGAACATCGGTTTTTAACTATTTTGGGCCCATGGCTAGGAGTGGAATTTCTGGGTCATATGGTAATTCTTCATTTAACTTATTGAGATCCTGGTTCCCCTTTTCCACCCCTCTCCAGTGCTGGTATCCGGTGCGTACTCGGTTCGGCGGAGGGAACGCTGTGTTCCTCTCCAAACAGCACAGCCGTTTATAACCCTGCTGGGAACTCTGAAGGTGAGTAAGGCCCTTCGGGTGGGCAGCTTGAAGCAGAAACCAGCATTCCAAAGGCTTATGATGTCAGGTCTTTAATAACTAAACTTCCCTGCCGATGTGCCCTATCCTACCCACCCCCCCACCATCTATAGGTATATATGTAAAGCAAACAGATCCCAAGACACTAAAATATATTGGCATTACTGTCTAGGCTCTTAGAGACATAAATTCTTTGTTGTCAGTATGCCCAGGGGTAAAAATCACACCAATCACTTATCAATATATGAAGAGGAAATTTTAATTTTTTTTTCCAACTTACATCCTAATAATGACTTTTGAAGGTAAAGTAAATGACTAGGATTTCACACAGCTGGTGTAATTTATCATTTAGATTATGCCTCAAATCTTGGATCATCATACGCGGCCATTCCAGCAAGGTCATTTGCTCAGTCAAATCCCGCATTTCCTTCGGCTTCCCCTGGGACAAATGTGAGTACAGAAGCATTTTCTCCATTGTCACTGTCCACGCATTTGTATCACCGGCTCCGCCTGGGTATAGAGGTACACAGAGGAGGCTGGGATGAAGCTAGCGCAAATGTGACTTTGTGTAGTACAGGAAAACGCGTCCCGTGGGCAGAGGTCAGTTGTTTAATTCAGCTAGTATTGAAACACATAGATAAAAAAACTAACATACTTAAAATCAAAAGCATGCCTAGACTTTCTAGCATTCGATATTTGTTTTGGGGTGGGGGGGAGGTTTGAGCTTCTGTGTGTGTGTGTGTTTTTAAGACTTTTTGTATTTTATTCAAGTTGGTTATTTCCTGTGATTGGGTAATTCTGAAGGTTGAACCAGAAAGAGAAAATGTGTTTGAAAGTAAGGACCGTGTAGTCATGGTATTTGTTGGCCCTTTGGGGAAATAATTGCTTCTATGAAATCCTTTTTGGTTGTTTTCGTTCCTCTCTCTACAACCTGCTCTTCAGTCCCCCAAAGCTTCATTCCTCCTTTTCCCACTGATGGTGACAGTTTCCTTTCCCTCTTGGTTTTGCTGTTTGCCCACCGCGTGTGGCCTCTTCCTCCCGAAGCTGTCGGGCACCTCCTCTCCTGAGAAGACGTGGAAGGAGGTGGGAGACGCAGAACCAGACCGGCTGTAAAACAAAATGTGTGTGGCCGGACCCTGCTAGAGGGTGCGTGTCCGTGTGTTTGTGGCCATGCGTGTATTTCTTCCAGTTTGTGGCGGCGGGGAGCAGCTCTTTCTCTCCTCTCCTGCGACCCACGAGCACGAGCTCCTGAGAGTGGGCCCCGCGTGCCGTCCCCTGCACGCTGCTGCTTTGGGGTGTCATGCAAACTTCAGGAGGGCAAGCTGAGAAGTGTAGGTGTTAGGCCCTGAGGGATGAGTGAGTGGGGAGGCCTGCCTGGGCGGAGATTTCCATTTGTTTGTGTCTGTGTGTGATGTTTAATGGGAGAAGCGCTCCAAGGCGGAGCTCTGGGCCGACAGCCCACGCACGTTTTGGTGAAAGAGAATTTTGTGGTTTCCCACTCTGCACTCTCCATGCTGAGGGCCACGCTGGGGTAGCGCAGCTTTGGGTCAGTCCCAGGAGAGCAGAATGGCTGGGTTCAGTGAGGAGACCTGTCATTTGTCTTTGACCTTGTGTCTGGATGGGGGTGCGGGCAGCGCCAGCAGCAGCCCCACCGCAGGGCCTGTTTCCCACTGTGGATCGTGGAGGCATGTCTGTGCCCACAGCCCTGCTCTGACATCTTAGCCCTAGGACAAAGGGACTGTGACCAGGCTGGGGAGGCTGGATTAGGCGGCAGGTGGGCCAAGGGTCGGGGCAGGGAAAGGGAGCCAGTGTCAACTGAGCCCCTTTATAAAGGGGAAGAGGCAGAGTGGTGGAGGAGAAGCCAGAGCGGGATGCCTGTGCGTCTGTTCCGTGCCTCAACCCCGCCCTCCAGCACTGACCCGTGAGCCGGAAGCCCTTTCCTGTGCGTGTGGAGCCAAGAGACCTAAGGTCGAGCCCTAGTCTGGAGCCCACCAGCAAGTCACTTTATTGCTCTGAGGCTCCGTTTCCTTAAATGGGGGAATCACCCCACTAATAATGACTTTCGAAAGTAAAGCAAACAGCTGCATCTTTACCCGACTTGTGTAATTGATCATTTGGATGATGCCTCAGATCTTGGAAGCTTCACACCCTCCGAGCGGTCTCCTGAGGGGTGGTCGGAGCTGGAAGGTGGTAGCCAGGTTGCACAGAGACCAGAGCTGTCACGAGGATCACGCATGACACGGACCCACGGCGGCGTGGGAACTGCGCATGCGGCAGAAGCACCAATGGCGGCGACGGAGCAACTAGTCCTTTTAACCCCCTGTGGGGAACCTATCCCGTCCAAGGCCGCGCTGTCACGTGACTGCCCCACGGCCGATGGCTGGCCGGGGGGAGGAGCCCCGTGACCTTGGGCACGTGTCGGTGGTAGTGTACCTCCCTCCCGCGCAGATCTGTCTGGTACTTCCGGTGGTCGTGTCTACTCCTTCTTAGAGGCGTCGCCAGGCTCCCATGAAAGCACTCTACTTCTGCGTGTGGTGGGCACAAGCGAGCTGATGATTCCTGTTGATAATGATTCCATGATAACTCGTGTCAATACACGAGCAGAAGCTCTGAGTGCAACTTCCTCCAAACGCCTAGAGATGAGAGTTCATCCGGCTTGAGTCTGAGGAGGGGCAACACTAGGAGCCCTTCGCTTTCCGCACTGGCAGCCAGCAGGAGACGGAGACCCCAGACATTGCAGGCTGACGATGCTGACCATAGCTAACATTTATATAGTGCTTAATAGGTTCTTAGCATTTTCATATGTATTATGTCATTGAATCCTCCAGACAACCCCGTGACGTGAGGAAACTGAGGCGCAGAGAGACTAAGTGCTTTGCAGAAAGTCACACAGCTGATAAATGGAAGTGTTGGGATTTGGCCTGGCTCTAGAAGCCTCTCTTGTAACCACTGAGCCCTGCTGCCCCTTTTTGAGGGTCTCTGAGTTCTCTTCCTTGCTATGATCTCTCTTTAGTGAGCCTTTTCCTCCACCCCCCCACCCCCCATCCACTTCCACGCCACACACTGCTCAGCAGGATCTGAAGCTGCCTTGGGGATGGCAAGAACTTCTTGGGCTTCAGCTAGCCGTCAGCCATGGAGCAAGGTGAAGGGGCCAGTGAGACCTGGCACCCAAATTCTTCTGCATTGTGACAGTACCCCAAGATGAGCTGTTTGGAGACATTTCCTACAGATCCAGTGGATGGGGAGGGGCACCACCTGACTGGTCTTACTGTTGTAAGTTCCATGAGGTCTTGTTGGTCACATGAACCTTCCCAAGGACGTCTGGGGGACAAGGACAAAGCCTGCCCCAACCAGTCTCTGTATCATCAGTGCCTGGATGGTCACATTGTCTGTCAGATTCTGGTCCACCGAATGCAAGTGTGTCTGTCTTTAGGAAAACTGGAAGTACACAAATACTGACATGTGGAGAAAAGACGAAAAATGAAGAGCTGATTCATCTGCTACAGAAAGAGACTTTGCAAGGCTCCTTTAAGTAGCAGAGGTGTCCCTCAGAGAAATTATTGTTTTTTCTGCCTACAAACACTGACCTCCAAAGATAAGCAGATACATCAAGGGGTGATTACTCTGTTACCAGAAGACACTTTGTGAGGCTCGAGGAGTGCCCAGTGGGCTCCTTTTGTATATACATTTCTATTCTTTTTTTCTGCTTACATAATTTATGCTCTTAGTGAAAACTCAAACAGAAAAGAAATATTTCATGAGGACAGGGAAATTCCTCCATTATCCCCCTCCCAGCCCTCATAGAGAACCCATAAAAGCTTTGATGCATTTTTTTCTTCAGAAATGTTTTCTGGTCCTGTGCCAGGGCTTTTTAAGGCCCATTCCACTTACATACAGCTTTTCAGAAACACATTTGGTTGAGTAAAACCAGAACCAGCCAGGACTCTGCCATTATAATATCACTGTTATTCATGGAGCAAAGAGCAATTGCTGTCTCTAAAGCTCCCTGTCTTTAAGCAGGAAAACAAAGCGACACAGGGCTCTGGGAATGGGCTTTCGGAAGGTCTCTGCACTACTGCAAAATCTAAAAGGACCAAACAACCCATCTACCACCTGCACCAAGCCCAGGCTGGGCTGAACGTTCGCTTCTGTCAGCTCTGTGGGAGTGTGAGCCTTTCATTTCTGTGTTTATTGTTGACAGAGATGGGACACTGAACTGACAGTGGTGTGCTGGGTTTGCTGCTGGTGGTGGCGGTGATTTGTGCCCGTCCCTCCCACCCCAGGGTCCCAGGAGAGGGGTGTTCACTTTCACTTAAGCTTTTGCCATTTGACAGAGCAGAGGCACTTTATCCTTGGCTGCCTGAATAGTCATAAACAGAGTAATCGGGTTCCTGGAAGGGGCCATTGGGGCCTTCTCAGGCTGTAAATAGTTTTCTTGTGCTTGTCCAGGATGCACTTTGCATGCTGACATTTCCACAGCCACCTCGGAGCTTATGTAGTGCTGGTGCTGCTGACAGGCTGCCCTGGCCTGGGAGGCCAGACATCTTGTTCAGGGTTTCTTTCTCACCAGAACCCTGCCCACCAGAAAACTTGTATAAGTAAGGAAACTGAGGCACAGAGAAACATACATGTTTGTGGAAGGCCAGAGGTTTAAGTTGCTCCTCAGATGACTGGCAGTTCCGGAACTTTCCTCTGTCTGTCTGCTGTGGCCTTCCTGGTCCATGGCTCAGAGCACCCTGGTCTCCTGACTTGCAGAGAGCGTGAAGAGCAGTAACTGATGTGGCAAAGGATACCTGTCCCTCCCCTGCCCCTCCAGCTCTGTCCTTGCTCTTGGGCCCTGGGTGGGGGTCACCTTGTGCATTTTCAAAGCGAGCAGAGAGCGAGGGGGAAACAGGATACCTGAGTGGCTTTTGTTTTCTGGAGGTTTTTTCCTTTTCTTTTTACAAATCTTAAGTATTTTTTCTTGTTGCAAAAGTAGTACAAACATAGTATAAAAAATCCAAACAGTAACAGAAATATAAAAAAGAGAAAATCCAGCTCTACAGGGAAAACTGACAGTAAATGTCTTATACTGTTCATCTCTAGCTAGTGTACGTGTGCATGTTTAATTAGAAAAAGTATATATTTTTGCAAACGTCAGAAAATGCCGTATAATATTGTGCAACTTGGTTCTTTCAATACGTATTTTAATTGGTGTCTAGACGTCTTTCCATATCTAAACATAAAACCCTATCTTATGCTGTAACACCATTTATTGAATGCATTTACCTTGATTTATCAAGTCTGCGAATGATCGATTTTTCGGCAAGACCAGAGTTGTAATCATGAATCAACCACTGTTTAGTTGCCCACAGTTAGTTTCTCCTAGGCATCAGAGTGTAAGATTCTGTGACTCCAAGGTTTACAGGGATATTGAAGTTACTTGGCAGGTGAACCACCCAAGACCTGTAGGCAGGTCTGGCACCAATAAAAGTAGATGTACTTAAAGTCAAAGCTAGTATGCTTTATAAAATATATGAAAGTGTTAATAAAGATATCTGTGTCTCCCCTCCAAGTTAAGCCAACATCCATAGCTATGCAACCCATGCCCATCTGCTATCTGCATAGTATGTTCAAAATCCATACCATAAGGAATAAATATTTGCCCTGTGTCTGTCCTCAGGTGTGTTTAGCACAAAACCAGAGGCTGTGTCAGGTGAAATTAGGGTCACATCCAAAGGAGATCAGGATGGAACACAGAAATTGTTTATTGAAGATCCAGTCTACGCTTTGTCGCCCTAGGAGGGACTTGGAGAGACTCCTCTCATTCAGCAGGCCCTTTGCCCTAAGCCACATTTTTATTGCAACTTTGTGGGTTATTGAACTTGGTCTCTTCTTTGAACTCATCTATGAAGCCTGTTCCCACCTGCATCAGAGGGCATGGAAAGGTCTCAGAAAGTTCCTATACAGTCTGTTTGCTGCTTTCACATTTCCATCCATTTATAAAGGATTGAGTGAGTTGAGAGGCCTGGGACCCAGCCAGATGAACCATTAGAAGCAGCATCTGGTTTTAAGTAAGTGACTTCGGCGTGTGAAAATGGCCAGTCCAGGCCCCTGATTGCACATGGGGGCATTCCAGGTCTGAGCGGGCCTGCAGGCCGACTGAAGTGGCCCCCAGGCTGGGAAAGGATGACTGTCCCTTTAGGTTAGTAGTCAGGACTTTGGTTACAACCCCTGACACCTTAGCTCTCTTAGAGATTTGACTTTGGGCTGACAGTTACAGGTGCACCTGTCCCATGTGTGCCTTCCAGGCAGAGCAGTGGGTGGGACGTCAACGCAGCGCATCAAAAAGTCAAGTTGGTGAAGTCTTAAATGATTCTCTCTAAATACATCTACTCTTCTGCCCCAGAGCACATATACACTTAATACACATCTTTTAAAGTGTAGTTTTTGTAACTTTTACTTTTAATATATTTCAGATTTACACAAAAGTTGCCTTAAAGGTGTATCTTTTGCCCAGATTCACTACTCCTTTACATTTTGGCCTGTTTATCATTCTCTATCAATCTCTCTCTCTTGTCCTTCTCTTCATCCATTTTAATCTATCTGTCTATTCATCCATCCATCCGTCTAATCATTTATGCATTTTTTTTTTCTGAACCACTGGAGACATTGTACCTCTTCACCCCTAACTATGTCAGCATGAATTTCTTAAGAACACAGACCTTCTTGGGGCGCCTGGGTGGCTCAGTCGTTAAGCATCTGCCTTCAGCTCAGGTCATGATCCCAGGGTCCTGGGATTGAGCCCCACATCGGGTTCCCACCTCAGCGGAAAGCCTGCTTCTCCCTCTCCCACTCCCCTTGCTTGTGTTCCCTCTCTCACTGTGTCTCTGTCTCTCAAATAAATAAATAAATAAAATCTTAAAAAAAAAAGGAACACGGACTTCTCTTACATAATCACAGTACAGTTGAATTTTTTTTCTCAGTCGGGGACCATCATAGCATATCCTTTAACTGTTGGGGGAATGAAGGAGACATATATATTTTAAGGAGCCTGTTGGATGCCAGGCATCGTACCAAGGCAATTTACATACTTTATAGCATTTTTGTCTTCTAAAGTGTCCTGTGAAATCAATTTTTATTTTCCCTGTTTTATAGATAAGCAAACTCAGGCTTGGAGAAATTCAGAAACTTCCCCAGGGTTAGTCACTGGGGTGTAGACGCAGATCCAGGTCTTGTCTGATGCTCACTGCCCTGGCCTTGGTCCCTGGAGAACTTACGGCCCAGACTTGGTGTGTGTCTGTTCCCAGGGAGGCACCAGGCCTGCCTCTTTAGTTCATCCCAATATATCATCTCACCTCTTCTAGGCGCTGCAGGCACAGAGTCATTCAGGGAGTGGCAGGGCTCGCTCTTCAGCAAGGTGCTCACTGCTTGGAACTTATCTTCAGCCCTGTAAAGATGAGACCACCCCCAACATAGGCACGTCTGCAGGATGAACATGCCTGTAAACATGTGCATATGCTGAAACCAGCTGATCACATAGAGAGGGCGGGCAGAAACATTACATTCACTGGGACGGCGGGTGGGAAAGACACAGGTTTCCTGCTTATGCCCAACACAGTTGGGGAAGGTTATCATTGTCTTAGATCCTAGGGTTTAGCTGGGCAAGTCTTCTGGGAGGAGTGGAATTGTAGAATTTAGAACCACACAAACACAGATATTTCACATCTGGAAAGGACTCTCGACGTATAGGTTACCTCCCTCATTCCAGACATTGGGAAACTGAGGCTCAGAGAGGAAAATGAGTTTTTCCCTGTCATGCACCCAGCCAGTGGCCAGGCTGGGACTCGGATCCAGGTCCCCTGTCTCCCACTACATCTGGAAGCCCCCGCTTCTTACAGCCCAACCCCTTCATCATCGACTCCTACCTACCTCAAGCAGCCACTGCCCTGCATGCCATGTTTGGAAAAGTACTGTATCTGCCAAAGAAAGTACTTATATTAGTGAGTAATTAACTAGTTACCCATTTTTATTAATCAAAAACACAGACATACCATTCAGAATTTCTCATCAGCTTAAGATCTAACCAGGGTTACCGTATTGATAGAATAAAGAGACTCAACTCAGGTTTTTTAAATGTCAAAAATCATGACCCTCCTTTGAAATACTATTACCTTCAAAGACCCTTAAGGACTCATTAGAAAACCCAGGCTGGGAATTAGTGTATAGCATCATACGGCATGCTCAAAGGCACTCAGGGTCATCTGTGCCCCCTGTGGACAAATTTTACTCTAGCTGTTCCGCTGAAGACCCCATTCCCCCGTCCTCTCCCTGTCCCGCTCTCCTCCCTCCCTTTTTCTGCCTCATTGTTCGGATCTGCCATAGAGCATAAAGCAAATAATAGCCGCGTTTATATAAACGGTCTCAAGAATAGATTAGAATGCTTATGCATATAACTGGACACCTGTTATGAATCAAATATGACTTTGAACCTAATTGAGTTTAATGGAAAGGTATGTTAGATTTATGACAGAAAAGAACGTAGACCAAGCTATCCTAAATCAAATATTTACAAAAGAATATAACACATAAAAAATGTTGTGTTTTTTTTTTTCTAACCAGATAGGGTTTCTCACTTGCCCTGAAGCCAGACACAACACAAACAAACCATTAACATGGCGATTCTCAAGATTTTTCAGTCCTCAAAATTTTCATTTCATGGGTCACTTCAGAAAATGAGAAATGGAAGTAAACCGGTTGAAGTGAAGAGGCCGCTGGTGGTCCACTGGAGGTCCTTGACCTCCACCCTGAGTCAGTCAAGTGCAGACCCACGGGCCCCACCACCAGTTGAGAAGCTCCAAATTAGTATAAGTAGCTGGGAGGCTGCTAAAAGTCTCATGACGATGTGATATTAAGTGACAACAAGGGAATCGATAAAATCCAACTTTTATTTCTGATTAAAAATCTTGGGAGAAGAAAGTGCTCATGAAATACATTTTTAAAACTTGAGAGTAAACCTTAACTGAGACCCATTCATTTTAGGACCGAACAGTGTCCACGGCATGAATTCCTCTTGCGCTTTGGTGACTGGCAGCTGAGGGGGTGCTTACTCTTCAGGAGGCCTGTTCCCCTGCCCAGCAGCTCGGGTACAAGCCTTGTGGGCAGCTTTTCCCAGCCCGGAGGAGACAGTGACAGAAGTGCTGGCCTTCATGCTGGTCACTAGGCAACCGGACAGGCAAGGAGCAGGGAGCGGCCCAGAATGGCCCCGTGGTTTTGTGTGTCTGCCCTGTCGTCCAAGCACGAGTTAGCCCACGCTGACCACAGCAGTGTCACATGGGGCAGAAGCATGCTTGCTTGGAGGAGGCCAGGCAGAGCACCCAGCTCGGCCTGCCTGTTGATAAACTCTGAGGACCAGCCGCTTTGCCCTGCCTCAGAGCTCAGCTGCGTCTGTGGTCTTTGTGTGGCCCGCTCACCCTAAAGGAGAGACAGAGATCCTGCATCTTAGGTAGTCATCCTGGAGAAGAGTTCAGTTCTTATTAGCCAGGCTCAGACGCCAAGTCTCAGAGCTTACAAAGAGCTCTATTTGCACTCCTTGGAGGTGCAGGTTTGCGCTGGGAGCTGCCTGGGCCTTAACGCTCAATCCCGTTCCTTTTTGGGAAAGTTCTTGACCTCTGGACATGGTGCAGGGGGAGGTCTGCAAGGGGCATCTGGGTTTCTCCAATTCAGGGCTGAGCCATAAAAGGAAATTCTTTTTTTTTTAATCTTTTTTTTTTTTTTAAGATTTTTATTTATTTATTTGACAGAGAGATAGAGAGAGAGCACAAGTAGACAGAGCGGCAGGCAGAGGGAGAGGGAGAAGCAGGCTCCCCACTGAGCAGGGAGCCGGACGTGGGGCTCGATCCCAGGACCCCGGGATCATGACCTGAGCCGAAGGCAGACACTTAACCGACTGAGCCACCCAGGCGCCCCCATAAAAGGAAATTCTTACTGACTCTAATTGTCCTCAGCCCGGATGAGACAAATGAGGGCTTTTGTGATAGAATCACCCAAATATTAGCCCTCGCGAGGAACAAGACCCACATCAAATGTAATTGATGTTGAAGTTCACTTGATCATAGAATATGGTGATTATGCAAATGTGGGCTATGCTATTAGACCACGTTCCAGGTTTGGAAAATTGCATCCTTCTCTTGCACACTGGATTAGCTTCTGGGTGCTAATTCTTGAACCTCCCAGAGACCCCAGGCTGATTCAGGTTTGCACAGACAAAACAGATGCACTTCCTCCCAGAGTTTGGATTAGGCCCCGGTCTTGGCTTCCAAACCGTGCTCCTCAGAGGTCCTTTGGGGCTGCTGGCTGGTGGCGGCAGTAGGGGGCTGGACCCCGGGGTTTGTCGTCTCCTCTTATTTGTGGAATATATTGGGCTGGTGAGCAAGCTTGTATTTGAGGGGAGGATTCAAGGCTAACACAGTTGTGAAAGCCACTGCCCTAAACCACAGGTTGTTGTCGTGGACGTCTATATATAAGGTTCCCCACAAATCCTTGCTGTGCTCTTTTTTCTGTAGTCACACAATATGAGGTATGTAAGAAAAATGTTAAAAACCTCTTTCCTCCTACTTCTTTCCAGTTCTGCTCTTTGAAGATAACTAGTGTTGACAAGTTGATAGGTATCCTCCCCTGCCTGCCTTTCTCTGTCGGTGCTAATATCCTTGAAAATTTTTTCATTATGAAAAATTTCAAACGTACAGAACAGTACAGACTAGTATAATTTAACCCCGAGTTCCAACAATGATCAAAACTTCAGGGGCGACACACCGTCTTTGGGGTGATCCGTGGTGGACGTTTTGAGGG
>NC_138374.1:17517989-17553411 GCF_054177405.1 Leptonychotes weddellii | reverse complement strand
GCGTGTTATCTGACAACTTGTTTTTTTTTTTTTGCTTAACTATCTTAAAATTATTCCTTCTCAGTTCATTTACCTCTGCCTTTTAATGGGTCTGTCGTCTTCCATTGTATGCTTGAACCATCATTTACTCAAACATTCCCCTATTCTTGGACACGCAGCCTGTTTCCAGAATTTTTTGCCACCTTGTAAATAACTGCAGTGTCCTTGAACATAGGTGTTTATATATTGGTGCATTTATTTCTGTAGGATAGATTTCCAAAAGTGGGATGGCAAGATCATGGGCTATCTGTACTTTAAGTTTTATTAAATATTGCTCTTAATATCAAGAGACCATAGCTGTGCAACCTCCCACCAGTGACACACGGATAAGCCCATGTGTTCACATCTCTGACGGTCCTGGATGTGATTGTTCATTAAAATGTTGCAAATCTCTTCTGTAATGGGGTGGCATAAAATTGATAAACATGTCTGGGAATGGATTCTTTTTCTGCACTAATTTCATAAGTTATCCTTTTGCAATCGTTATTGGGGTGAAGATGGTCATTAGGAACATCTGGGGCAGAAGGCCAGAGGGAAATGCATTTTGAAGACCAGCCACAGCTCTCTGTTCCCATTAGTTTGCGCAGCGGAAAACGGGTGCCGGGCGCGTGGTGCACATTTGCAATCTCCCTGAAGGAAGCTGCACGGAGAATGACGTCATTAACCTGGGGCTGCCCTTTGGAAAGGTCACTAATTACATCCTCATGAAGTCCACTAATCAGGTAGGTCTGGGCCCTTTCACACGTACCAGAGAGACCACACATTGGTGGAGGGAACTATATAATTTTTTTTTAAAGAAGCTATTCTTGGGGGACACCTGGGTGGCTCAGTCAGTTAAACGTCTGCCCTCGGCTCAGGTCATGAGCTCAGGGCCCTGGGATTGAGTCCCACAGTGGGCTCCCTGCTCAGCGGGGAGTCTGCTTCTCCCTCTGCCCGCCACTCCCCCTGCTTGTGTGCTCTCTCCCTCTGACAAATAAATAAATGAAATCTTTTTTTTTTTTTTTAAAGAAGATATTCTTGGGGCTCCTAGGTGGCTCAGTCCGTTAAACAGCTGCCTTCAGCTCAGATCATGATCCCAGGGTCCCAGGATCAAGCCCCATATTGGGCTCCCTGCTCAGTGGGGAGCCTGCTTCTCTCTCTGCCCCTCCCTCCTGCTCTGCTCTCTCTCTCTCTCTCTCTCAAATAAATAAATAAAATATTAAAAAAAAAAGAAGAAGCTATTCTTAAAGAGGTAATACACAGCTGGGCCTCTTGTTGGTACAGCACAGAAGTTTTTGTTTGGTGGCGGTGTTTTGTTTACCCTGTCTCAACTTACCCTCCTTGTGATGGGTACAGGCCTCTGTGAGTTGCCTGGAGGTAAGGAGGTACTTTGGAATGAGGGACTCATTAACACAGAAAAGCTAACTGGCCCCCAAAATAGAAACCCATGGACTTGAGTCTTTTCACTGTGTTACAAACCCCCTGAGCTAATGCTACGGGGGTTTTTTTGTTTTTGTTTTTGTTTTTTTTAAGATTTTATTTATTTTTTAGAGAGCGAGCGAGAGAGAAACAGCATGAGAGGGGCGAGCGTCAGAGGGAGAAGCAGGCTCCCCGCTGAGCCGGGAGCCCAATGCGGGACTCAATCCCAGGACCCTGGGATCATGACCTGAGCTGAAGGCAGACCCTTAACCATCTGAGCCACCCAGGCACCCCGCTAATGCTACGGTTTTACCATCTAAGCTTCTCGTATCTGAGAGCCTGGATTTGGAGCGAGCCAACAACTGACTGAACAGATGTCTTCACAGATCTTAGGTGTTAGCATCTTAGGCCCTTGGGTCTTGTAGCAGGAGAGTGGGTGGGAATTGATGGGTGCCTGGTAAGTCTAAAGGAAAAAGAACCCTTAACCCGTGGGGGTTGAGTGAGAACTTGAGGGTTAATATATATGGCTGTCTTTGTTTCTAAGGTCAAAGGAGGAGTTTATACAGAGAAATGGTCAGGAATAAGAATATTTTATCTTTTACTGTTAATAATAAATATTTTTACTTTATGAACCAAAGGAGCAGACATAGACGTTCTTTTCTTTTTTAAGATTTTATTTATTTATTTATTTATTTAGAGAGAACGTGTGTGAGCAAGGGGAGGGGCACAGAGGGAGGGAGAGGGAAAGAATCTCAAGTGGACTTCACACTGCGCACAGAGCATGGTGCGGGACTCGATCCCACCACCTTGAGATCATGACCCGAGCCAAAACCAAGAGTAGGGCACTCAACTGGCTGAGCCATCCAGGCTCCCCGGGAAGTTCTTTTCTTAATGAATGCATGAACTTTAGAGACTCTGAGCCACATCAGATCATCGGTGGTCTTCCTCCATCAACATGGGCTTAGACTACTCCCTTAGTCCCTTTGTTCTGACTGCTCAGAATTCTATTTTGGGTAAATGTACAAAATTCAGCTTGTAACATTAATGCAGTGAGAGTCCCTGAATTAGTATTATTTCCATTTGACAGTTGAGAGCTGGAGGTGCTAAAATGTTTGCATCAAGCAAGAGGCACTTAGAAAGCTGGGTGGCAGGATCTGAAATAAAACCCTAAAGAATCTTGACTTCTTCATCTCCCACATATCTGCCATAGACTGTGACAGCAGGGAAAAGCATCTCTGAAATTCAGAAACAGATGTGAGGGAAGGAGGGAAGACAAGCTTGGTTAGCCCACTCCGTTCAAGGAACTGGGAGTGTAGGGGCTTGCAGTGAGGGCTCCCTTCTCACAGACCACTTTCCCTTTTCAACATCGAGGGATTGTGTGCTGTCCATAGAGTACAAACCAAACAAATCTAAGCAATAGTAACAGGATGAATCCACCACAGCAGCTATTGGGGTAAACTAGCGGGTCAGTCAAAACAGTCTATTTAGACACTCTCTGGAGACACTGATTGAATGCAAAAGCCCATTTTCTTGTGTTTTATCAGAACAGTTAAATAAAGAGGGAAAACGCTGTAGAGCTATAACTGAGGGTTTTCTTCTCTCTGAAACTTAAAAAGCCACGGCCTTCTTTCAAGCCTTGGGAGCCCCTGAGTTGTTTAGTATTTTTCTTTCTTTGCAAAGAAAGTGAGAGCTCAAAGACTCATGGCTGGGTCTCTGTCTCCTGCCCTCATTGTAACAAAGTAGCACATTTTGTAAGGATCAGCCCAAGGTCACTTGTACAATAGACTTGCTCTCCCCACTACAGCGCCTCAGGGAACTGTGGGTTAATGGATCCTCCCATCCCAGGGGGCTCCTGTGGCATGATGCAGCCAGGATGGATATACATAATTTACGAATTATTGGTAACCAGGGGGATCAGGAGAGGGGCCATCTCATAATGAGCTCTTTGGGTGAAGTTAATAAATAGGTCTCTTTGAACAGATGGGATCAAAGACAGCTTCTTGTACTGATCTTTCTTCTTTTTATTGAGGTATAAAATACATACTCTAAAGTGTACTAGTCTTAAGTGTACAATTCCATTAATTTTCTACATGTGTACACCCATGTAATTACCACGAAGGTCAGGATAGAGAACATTTCCAGAGAACCTCAGAGGGTTTCCTCATGCCCCACCCAGTCAGAACCCCACCCCCGCCCCAGAGGGAAGCTCAGCTCTAACTTCTATTAGCATTGATTCATTTTGCCTATCTTGAACTTCATAGACATGGAATTATACACAGTACTGAATTTTGTTTAAGACCATTCAAGTCAGGGGCGCCTGGGTGGCTCAGGGGGTTAAGCGTCTGACTCTTGATTTCAGCTCGGGTCATGATCTGACCCGCATCAGGCTCTGTGCTGGGTGTGGAGCCTGCTCAAGATTCTCTCTCCCTCCCTTTCCCTCGGCCCCTCCCCCGCCAACAAGAACAAAAGACCATTCAACTCAGCTTCAGCTTATGTCCTTCCCTTTTTTCCTAGGCCTTTTTAGAGATGGCTTACACAGAAGCTGCCCAGGCCATGGTCCAGTATTACCAAGAAAAATCTGCTGTGATCAATGGTGAGAAGTTGCTCATTCGGATGTCCAAGAGATACAAGGAATTACAGCTGAAGGTAAAGCATTCTCTCATTGTTTAGTCATTCAACAGCATCAGCTGAGTGTCTCCTTGTGGGGCACTGGCCTAAGTGCTGGCGGGAAGGAGAAGACAGGAAAACATCCAAAGATTACCTACTGCCTTTGGGAATATCACATGGGAAGGCCAACCTTTATAACATGGCAAGAAAAATGCTTATTGAGGTAACTACAAAATGCAAAAGGATGCTGGAGACAGGATGACTAGCTACATGGGATCCAAGGAGGATTTTACAAGGGAAGTCTTTTGAAGGATGAAGGAAGAAGGGAGAGGTGATTGCATTTCAGAGGTGGGAGCTCCAAGCATAAACCTCTAAATATAACCTTCTTCTCTACCCATAGAGATCTTCAGTAACTTTCTCTTCCTCTCTCATCACCACCCCACCTTGATCTCTTATTCTCTCCTCTGTCCTCTATAATTATGTCTTAAGCCCCATAGAAATCCTTCTAAGCAGCACATGACTGAATTGGCCATTGTCAGAATGACTGTCAGGGATGAATTCAGGTAATTCCAAATAGGGCTTTTGTTTCTGTTTTAGCTTGTTCTACATTTCTCTCTTTTTTCTTTTCTTTCCTTTCTTCCTTATTTTATTCAGAAAAATAACTAATTATGTACTGTATAGTTTAAAAAGTAATAATGGGGGTACCGGGGTGGCTCAGTCCGTTAAGCCTCCGACTCTTGATTTTGGCTCAGGTAATGATCTCAAGCCCCTCGTTGGGCTCTGTGCTCAGTGTGGAGTCCACTTGTCCCCCACCCCCTGCTTCCCCCACTCCTCAAATAAATAAATAAATACTTAAAAAATTTTTTTTAAGTAGTAATGGTTGAAATCCCATAAATCCCATAAAACCACCACCAAAGTCAAGAAATACAACACCAGCGGCACCCAGAAGTCCCTTTGAGTCCCTCGTCAAGCTCCACCCCTCCCTCTCCACTCTCCTGACTTTGAGGATGATCCTTTCTTTGCTTTTCCTTGTAGTTCTACAACCCATTTCTGCCTCCCTTAACATTATCATTTAGTTTTGCCTAATTTTGAACTTTACATGAATGGAATTATACTCTTTGTGTTCTTTCATTCAACACTACCATCCATGCTGGGTGTGTCTATTTATTTTCACTGTTACATAAATTTCTGTTGTATGACTATGAATTTATTTATACATTCTGCTGTTGATGGACATTTGGGCTGTTTCCAGTTTTAGGGTATTAGGGACAAGTTACTCCTGGTACATATGTACACAAACGTATAACAGGGGCACACACATAATTAGGAGTGGAATTGCTACATCTCAAGGCATGCTTACCCTGAAGTTTACTAGCAAGCCCTTTTCAAAATTAGTTGTCCCAGATTTACATTCCTACTAGTGTAAAAGTTTTTAGTGGTATGCATTGTTACTCACATTTTGTTATATGACCTTTTAATTTTTGTCTATCTGGGAGAGTATATTGGTTTATCATGGTTTTCTTTTTCTTTTCTTTTTTTTTCAAGATTTATTTATTTATTTTAGAAAGAGAGAGCACACACATGAGTGGGGGGAGGAGGAGAGGGAGAAGGAGAGAAGCAGATTCCCCGCTGAGCAGGGAGCCTGACACGAGGCTCCATCTCAAGACCCTGAGATCATGACCTGAGCAGAAACCAAGAGTCGGACACTTAACCAACTGAGCCACCCAGGCACCCCATCATGGTTTTATTTTTTTATTGTCCTGATTACTAATTGAGGTGATCCCTTTTTCCTATGTTCATTGGCCATTCCATTTGGATCTTCTGTAGTGGAACGTTCCTTTTAAGGTCATTTGCCCATGCTCTTCTTTAGATTGTGTCTTCTTCATGGTTTGCAAGAAGTTCAATTAACTGGAGCCCTTAGTCCATTTGGATTTATTGTAATTAAATTGGTATATTTGTATTCAAATCTACTTCTTATTTTGTGCTGTCTACTATCCCATTGTAATAGGGCCCTATCAGTTTGCTTCAGCTTATCACCACATTTACTGAGGGTCCATTTTGTTCAAGACCCACAACCTTGAATCTGCCTTCAAGATTGAAGGCAGGAGGGCGCCTGGGTGGCTCAGTTGGTTAAGCGACTGCCTTCGGCTCAGGTCATGATCCTGGAGTCCCTGGATCAAGTCCCGCATCGGGCTCCCTGCTCGGCAGGGAGTCTGCTTCTCCCTCTGACCCTCCCCCCTCTCATGTGCTCTCTCTCATTCTCTCTCTCTCAAATAAATAAATAAAATCTTTAAAAAAAAAAAAGATTGAAGGCAGGAGACAAAGGCTCAGTGGTTGTTGCTAGCTAGGAGTGGCATTCTGACAAGTCTACATGTGTAGATGGTAATGTTGCCAAAGCCTTGATTCTGCTTTGCTTGCAGTATTGCTTCTGAAGTTCCTTTGCCAACAATTCTAGCAGAACCTGGCATTTTTATTTTCCCCTGGGGAGTGAAAGCATGTTGCTTTTCTCAGACAAATGGAAGATCCCATCTCATTCTGTTTGCAGCCGAAGTTTCTATTCTCCTGGATTCTCCCCTGGAGGCTAGAATTGAATTTCTGCACTAAATTCCCAGTGGATCTTCGGTCTGTAAATGAGATGTTGTTGTAAGATTCTAATTAGGATTAGCAGGAGTACTCAGCTTTTTAAGGTACTAAGGCACCGTAGTACCTTACTGTGGGAAATGGTTTGGGGTAGTACAACACCATAGGTTAAAGAGGTCAGATGGTCAAGGTCTGTATTCAGCACATGTTTGCTGAGTGCCCACTGAGGGCAGGAACTGGGCACCATGGTTTAGACCTAGCAAGCTGGTCGAGGAGCTCACAGTCTGGTGTGAGGAAGAACGGGAAAACAGAACCATCGACAACCATGTGACCTATTCCAGATGGGAGGGTGCTTGTGCTACCTTGGCTTTACCTCGTCCTGCTTTGATGAGCTTGGACAAGGTGCTTCAACTGTGTGAACCTCAGTTCACCAGATCAGGAAAGGACTCTACCTTGAGCTTTTTGGTTTTAAGCACTTTTTTCCCCCCATGTATTATCTCTTTGAGTCTTGCACTCACCTTCCCCTGTGAGGTGTGTAGGGTGGATAATAACAGTAATTATAACAGTACAACAAAAGTAACAAGAACAGGTACTTTTAATTGAGTCCTGGTGCTCTGGGTCAGGTCATGCCCCAGACACTTCACGTACATTATCTACTCTAATCCTGACATCAGTCCTGTCAGAAGGATATTAGTTATCTCAGTTTTACAGATAAGGAAGAGGAGGCCCAAAGAAGTTCAGTGACTTGCGCAAGATCATAGGTACTGGAAGAGCCGTGATGAAAACCTAGGACTGTTTTGGCTTTGTATACGTCTGCATCTCTATATTGTGTTGGTAGGATTACCACTGTCCACATGAGAAATCAGGTAATCTGCTTATAGTCATCCAGCCCGTAAGCAGCAGATAGTATTCTAACAGAGCTTCTCGAACTTTAGTGTGCGTACAAATCACTTGCAGGTCCTGTTAAAATTTTCTGGCAGGGCTGTGATTCTGCCTTTCCACCGCGCTCCCAGGTGGTGTTGCCGGTTCTCACAGCACACTGTAAGCAGCAAGGGTCTAGAACACATTGTTTTCTGCCCTTTACAAAGGATTTTCTGCTCCCAAGCTGTCACAGTGCCTCTCCTGTGAAAGCATCTCAAAACCCACTTCAACTGCATGGGAATGCATGCATCATGGTCCCTATGTTGACATGAATCAGCTAGGACTTTCTCTGCAAGTGACAGAAAATGATCTCATTTAAGCTTATGGACTAAAGTAAAAAAAAAAAAATGATTGAATTTATTGGCTCGTGTAAATGAAAAGTCCAGGAGTAGCCCTGGCTGCGGATGCAGCTGGCTTCGGGCCCTCAGTGATATCATTAGGGCTTGGCTCCTCTCCACTCTGCCTTCTGCTCACTTTGCTTCGTTTTTGGGGGGGGGGGGTCTCCCTGGGATGGCCCCGGGCAGCCCCACCTCCCTCCTCTAGGTGGCGTGATGGCTTCATTGACTGCAGCAGGTCTGGCTTCTCATCCTCCCGGTTCCTTCAACGAGAGAGCTGGAGTGTTTCCGAGAAGCTTCCTCAGATGTCCTGAGCGGCACTGTGATCGGGCTCGTTTGGGACACATGTCCTTCCCTGAACCAATCTCTGTGGCCAGGGAAGGCCATGCTGTGGTTGGCCAGGCTTGTGTCACCTCAGGGCAGGGGTAGAAGAGGGGCAATGCTACTGGGGAAGTGGACGGCAAAACACCGTATCCGTCTGTGTCTCTGGGCCAAAGGGGCCACCACCTGGGGTCCCACCAGAGCTTGCAGAGGTAGGGGGAAATTTTGATGTGTCTTCCTCTAACTTTACCTTTGGCTCACCAGGCAAAGTGGAGGGAGAGAAAGGAGAGATTTAAGGTACCTCTCCTCTCCTATCCTCATGCTGGCCATCATGTCTCCCTGTACCCTCTTTGTGGCAGAGGCTCTATTCCTCAGGGCACTTGGGGCAGAACCTTTCACATAACAGGTGTCCCGCAAATACATGGAATAAATGAGAAAGAGCAAATCTGAAGGATCAATAAAAAAAGTGAGTTTTTTCTTGTGGCAGACCTAGACGAGAAGAATGAGCTGTTCTGGGCTGTTCTAGAGAGACTTCCCTAGAACCATAGCATCTTACATGCGGAGGGGAACTTGGACTAATTTGAACCAGTGTCTCCCAGTTATTGCATCAGAGAATCGTCAGGGGAGTTTTCAGGTTCTCTTGACCAGAGATTTCCCTTCCCAAATCCCAGTGGATTTGGGGTGGGGTTGAGGGTCCTAGGTGGTTTGGGGGCAGAGGGCCTGGTTTCAGAGCACTTGTCTCGCCAGCCTCCCAGCCACAGAGAGGGTCTCTTGGGTATGTTCCATGGTGCTCTCAGGAAGAGTCAGTCAGCAAATGGTAACTGGGGGTCTTCTGCAGATAAGACGTGGTGCCGAGAGCTACAGGGAATAGGAGGCTTGGTCCTCACTTGGGGAGAGTTTGCTGTGTAACTGAAGAGACAGGCTATTCTTGTGGAAATTATGTAAGACTTGAACATGAGTGCATCAGTACGGAGCTCCTAGAAGTCCAGGGGCAAAAGGCAGTTTGTGACTTGCTTGTGTAAAGAAGGGGAAACCATCACCAAGTAGGGCTTGAAGGCTGCGGTGAATCAGCTAAACAGAGAGGGTATCCGGGTGGAAGGAGTCAGGTGAGAAGTGATGGAGACCCTGGAAAGCACCGTAATGTCGAGAAGGATCACGGCTGCTCTGACAGGGCCTGGCTGTGACAGGTTCAGGGCTCATACTGAAGGTTTCAGCATCTTCCCGGGACTTTTGAGGCATGGAAAACAGCCACAGAGGGGTCAGAGGAAACCCTCCAGCAGCTCCTTTTATTTAGGCCCAGCGCCTGTGGCTTTTCTCAGCGTAGCCCGCCATGCCCCGAGGCTACTGGTGGATGCCAGATAGGCCTCATTATCTCACCTTTACAGGTGGAGAAAGTGAGTCTCCCACAGATAGCAAGCCTTGACCCCAGATCACCCAGCCGGCTGGAGGCGGAGCTGGGCTGTTCTCCCTGGGTTGAGATCCTCAAGTCCAGGTCCATCCCTCTAGTATGCCAGTGCTTCCCTGGGACAGTATGGGACTTGGACTCTCACCCTTGTCCGAAACGCAGCAAGATGTGTTGACCATGAGCACCGTGGATGGTCCCCCTGTGGGGTTATTGAGCCACGTCAGTGTCCTCATAGGATGGATGAGAAGATCCTATGTGTGGGATTTGCTTCAAAGTATTCTGTGGGGTGGGGAAAAGGGTGGGGTACAGATGAACTAGACTGATCAGAACTGTTGACAATGGAAATGGAGCATGAAAGTTCAATATGCCATTCTCTGTGCTTTTGCGTATGTTCAAAATGTTCTATGATAAAGAGGCACCCAAAATGTCAGGGCCACTCCATTCAGCATTATGCTCACCCTCCTCATGCCCTGGATTAAACTTTTTCTTCCTCTAGGAGGGTACTTTTTCCCTTTGGGAGGACCAGGCCATGGACCCAAGTCCTCATTGCTTCTCTTTGGCATTTGTATGGCCATCTCTGGTCTGATGATGACCTCTCTGACTTTGCCTAGAAACCTGGGAAAACTGTGGCTGCCATCATCCAGGACATGCATTCCCAGAGGGAGAGGGACATGTTCCGGGAAGCAGACAGGTGAGGCCCTAGCCCTGGACGTCAGGGCAGATTCTGGGCAGCTGGGACACTCTCCTATGTCTCATTCGTAGAGGTAGCGTGCCCTGCCCTTGCCCCTGCCCTGTCCATCAGCCTTTCTGGGCCCTACTTTTCCACGTGCCTGATAAAAGGCATCAGTCTAGTCCAGAGTGCTGCTCCAGGGTAGGCCTCAGGAAAATGCAAGATGGTAGGCTTCCTCTCATCAGCCCTTCCTTTGTTGGAAAGGAATATATAGAGGAGGGGTTCTGTTGATATTTGGCCCTTTGGGGCAAGTCCACACTCTGCTAAAACCGCCTGAAAGTAAGTTGTGTGTGTGTGTGTGTGTGTGTGTGTGTGTTCTATTTAGAGCCACCTGTTGATTTTTCATGGGCTGAATGTAGATGTGGGAACAGGAATGTAGATGAACCCCCCCCCAAAAGTAGGGACTTGATCAGTCACTTACTCTGAACATAGAATGCATTCAGTTTTAGAACTCATTTCTTCCGACTGAATTTGTGACTAAGTTGGGGCTCCAAGTTTCCCACTGTAGCTGCCCCACAGAGATAGTCCCCGTGGAGAGCCAAGGTCAAACACAGTCTGTGGATCTTAGCCCCTGCCACCATGAGTGGTGCTCTAACGTCACTTCAGAGGGCTGAGTCCAGGCTGAGTCCCCACGGATGGTCAAGGCAGCCTGGTCCAGTGAGCCACATCTGGGTGTCCCCTGGTCAGTCAGGGCTGCATGGGTTTCCTGTATTTGGGAACCAAATGAAAATCGCCCATTCTTCTTAGAATAATAGGTATATATATATATATATATATGATTAAGTGGATCTGCCTAATAACCAAGCAACCTTCAGAAAGAGAGAGAGTGAGAGTGTGTGCTTATGTGTTTGTGTATCTTTTTATGTAGCTGCTTGGGTTTGGGATTTCCATTTATTTGGGATTTTTTTTTTTTTTAAATGGTTGTTTGAGTTTTTTAAAAAGATACATATAAAGCCATACCATGCTGCTTGCAGCTCTGTGGTGGAGTGTCAGGAGAACTAGGAGGTCTTGCTCTGAATCTTAAGCAGATTGAGGTCCTTTTCTGGGATTCAGTTTCTTCATCTGAAACATAAGCATGTCGGAGCTCTAAGCTTCCAAACCTCCAACCCTAAAATGCCTTCCTAGTTCTTTCTTTGGTTTGGGATCTCTGAGCCTGGCCTCCTCACTCTCGTTCTCCCCAGTAATTAGCCTCCTTCTACCATGCCCAGGATCTGAACAAACTGAGATAAGAAGTAAACGAGACAAACGGAGGCCAAGAGGTTGCCTTTATTACGGTAGAGGCCAAGTGGGGTGTGGCTTTGGTCTTGTAGCCAAGAGTCTGGGTCATTGAACCCCAGAGTCAGGCAGCCTTTGCCCACCAGGCTGGACCAGGGCAACTTCCCCACACCCCAGGAGGAGAGTTGCCCGCCCCCTGAGCCTAGCTTCCTTACAAGAGGAACAAAGATGGAACGGAGCCAAACCAGTCCAATTATTTATCCCAGTTCCCAGGAACAGAATGGGTAAAGGGGCGGAGATGACCAGGACTGTACTTAGGGAAAATCCCTCCTCTTAGAAGCCCAGAGGGAGGAAAAGCTTTCTCCTGTACCACTCTGTTGTCTGTACGGTTGTTGTGAAGCGCATATGGCCACACAGAGTTATGTGTGCAGTATGTCTGTGTGAGGGACTGGGGTGTATCTGTGCGTGGGGGCTGGGGGACGTGCAGATTCTAAAACCCACTCCTTTGCTCCCTAACAGATATGGCCCAGAAAGGCCACGGTCTCGCAGTCCGATGAGCCGGTCACTATCCCCGAGGTCCCACACTCCGAGCTTCACCTCCTGCAGCTCTTCCCACAGCCCTCTGGGCCCCACCCGGGCCGACTGGGGCAACAGCCGGGACTCGTGGGAGCACTCACCCTATGCCAGGAGGGAGGAAGAGCGAGACCCGGGCCCCTGGAGGGAGAACGGGGAGGACAAGAGGGACAGGGCAGACACGTGGCCACACGATCGCAAACACTACTCCTGGCAACTGGAAAAAGCCGAGTTAGAGGAGCGGCTCGAAGGAAGGATGAGCCACCGAGAAAAGCACCTGAGGCCTGGGTCCCCCACCCTGCTCCACTCTGCATCGGGCTACAAAAGCCGAGAAGACGGCTACTACCGGAAGGAGCCCAAAGGCAAATCGGACAAGTATGGAAAGCAGCAGCAGGATGCTCCTGGGAGGTCCAGGAGGAAAGAGGAGGCCAGACTGCGGGACAGCAGACACCCCCACCCCGAGGACTCAGGCAAGGAAGACGGGCTGGAGCCGAAGGTCACTAGCGTCCCTGAGAGCACCAAGTCTAAGCAGAGTGAGAAAAACAGAACCAAGAGACCCGACAGAGACCAAGGAGGAGCTGATGACAGAAAAGAAAGGATGGCGGGGAACGAGGTAATGACGCAATCTCTTCCCCAGGTAAGGAGAGGCAGGTTCCCGAGCAGGGCAGTATTAATATAATGATGATGCGCTTTTATTGAATGAATGAAACACTAAAAGTTGACTCCGTGCCAGGCACTGGACTAAACACCTTATCTCAATCAAGGTATTTAATCTTCACAGCAACCGTATGAGGTAATATTGGTACTAATACTACTATGGCTATAGATGAGGGAACTGAGGCACAGAGAGCCCAAGTTAGTGGCCCAAGGACACACAGTCCAGAAACAGCAGAGCGATGGGGCTCCAAATCCCTCGGCATGCTGCTGCCTTTGCTGGAAGTTAGGCAGCGATGTGATGCAAAGGCCTTCTGGGGTCCTGTGTGTGTCCAGGGGAGAGGGGCCCCGTGGTGTTTGCACCCACAGACTCTGCCCAGGGAGATGAGATCTTTGGTCTGATCCATCCTTTCTCCTGCCAAAAGCATCTGCCGACCCTGGAGTTTGATGAGAGGTGGTAAAGAGAAGCAGCCCCCACCCTCTAACGTACTCTGGGTGTCCAGGGCTTGGTGTGGTGCTCTGGACAGTGTCCACATTCCACTATTACAGTTACTTCCACTGTAATAAAAGTGCTCAGCAGTTGGCTGGTACCTTTCATCCACGCGTCGGAAAGGGCTTATAATGTACTGCATAACTTCAGTTCACACGGTGGGTCGTGAGGACTCTGGGAACAAAAATCACACTCTCACTGGGCTTACACTTCCTTCTTGCCCAAACCACCTCCATTTAAGTAGGAGCGGGATAGTGGAGGTTGGGGAGCGGGGTGGGTCTGCATAAAGAACCCAATTTTAAAAATCCTACATGCGTATCTCCTAGTCTGACCCAGGACTTGGTGACAGGGACTAAGTTGAAATAAGAGCCCAATTCTCAACTCCATGGACACTGAAGAGTCACCCTTTTGTCCACTACTGCATTTACTCTTGGATGCACTTTGCTATTTGGCCAGGCAGTGTGTTAGGCGCAGCGCGGGGTGGTGGGGGGGTGGGGGGAGGTCCAGGGGTGAATGGGACAGGGTCCATGCTGTGGTGGAGACCCAGGTCTAATGGTGGAAGGAGAGCTACAAAATGATTGACATTCAGTGGGGCCCACGCTGGAGCAGAGTAGTGGATGAGCTGCTCCGGAGGCCTTCCCTCTGTGCAAGGAGAGGGGGAAGCTTCACAGAGGAGGTGACATGTGAGCTGGGCATTGAAAGTAGGGGGAAAAAGCCATCTGGGAAGCAGCGAGGGCAAAAGCGAGAAGGGAAGACTGTTTTCAAGAACTTGCAAATAGGGGCGCCTGGGTGGCTCAGTCGTTAAGCGTCTGCCTTCGTCTCGGGTCATGATCCGAGGGTCCTGGGATCAAGCCCCACATCGGGCTCCCTGATCAGCAGGAAGCCTGCTTCTCCCTCTCCCACTCCCCCTGCTTGTGTTCTCTCTCTCACTGTATCTTTCTTTGTCAAATAAATGAATAAAATCTTAAAAAAAAAAAAAAAGAACCTGCAAATACTCAGCGTGGCAGCATCTTTAGGGCATATTAAAGAATAACGTCTTTAAAAAGTAAAATCATGGCTCTTGTGCAAACAGAAAATGAATACATGTCAAAGATGTTATTTAACTCACGAATTAATGAGGGAGCCAGGAAGACGTAAACGCTGGTCTAGAGGAGAATCCAGAGAGCAGGCAACATGGAGAGGCGATCAGAACGCGGAAGTGAATTTGCTAACAGATCGAAAACTGGCCCCTTCCAAAGTGGCATCTCCACCAGATAAAATTCCTTTGCATCTCTATGAACGAGAATCATTTGCACTACCCTCGGTCTTCTGCAGTTTACAGGGTTGTAAATAGTTCAGCTCACGATAACGAAAAGTGCAGACTCCTGTGGGACCAGACCTCCTGGAGGGGTGTGCTAGACAACGAACTGCCCAGCGTTCCCTGGAAAGAACACCCTGTAGTCTTTTTGCCCATTCTCAAAGTCTGCCACGGTTTCTCCTGACTGGAAGAGCAGGGGGAGCTCAGGAGATGAGATTAGGGACCTGGGTGGGCCCAGGAAGACCCTCGTGTGCCTCGCTGAGGACTTGAACTGGATCCCGAGGACCTGTGAACCAGAGGATGTTTTTAAGAAGCATGTCTATGCTTGGAGGGGTCTAAGGGGCTAATGATGGGTCAGTGCCTGTCCTCTCAAGAAGAGGCTAAGAGGGGCAGAGAGCAACAACCCCCTTGGGCAGGGGCTCCAGCCTGGACCTCATACACATGCCACCAGCCTAGAACCCTGTGTCCCCATGGCAAAGGGGTGGAGTTGCCCCCTCCCAATCCTACCCATACTTCTGCTATTCCTCTTCAGTAAGCTTACTGCTCCTACTGTTTTACCCACTTGCTTTTATCGGTTTGCCCTTTTAAGGTGACACGTACTGTGGGTCATCCCAGAGCCCTGATGCAAAAAAAGATGCCCAGAAAGCCCCATGGGCTTCCCCAAATTCTGTCTCTCTGGCTGGTTCTGCCTCTAATAGCCCTAGAGTGGGGTCAGTAGGGACTTGTTGGGGTCCCCAGTGGATTGTTTCTGTGGTTTCGGAGCCAGGAAGCCCAAAACCAGTTGGTGGAGTATCAGCAGAACAAAGTCTTCCTCACTGATGTCAAACTGTATATCACAATCTTGAGAACAACCCCAACCCCCCAGGGCTGCCCCAGGAGTCAGATGAGTTCAGTGACTGAACTTGGGGCTGGAAGGCAGCAGGGCTGAGGACGGTGTCCTTGCCTTTCTCCTAATATACTGGGCACCTCCCACCACAGGGCCTTTACATGTGTTCACCTGCCTAGGCGCCCCGCCCTGCTGAAGTCTGCCTGTCTCCCTCCTCCCCTCCTTTGTGTTTACTTGTTGTCATGCTCACCCCAAGTATATTCCTGGCCAGAAATACCTCTACATAAAACCACAATGTCCCAACCTGCTTCCCTTCCTTCTCTGCTTACCTTTCCTGGTCCAAGCTATCCCCTTGATGTCTGTCTTTATTTAGTGTCTATCTCTTCCACCCCCCAGAGGTAACTTCCACAAGGGCAGGAATTTTTGTCTGCAGTGCTCACTAGATCAGGGCTTGACACAGAGCAAGTGTTCAGTAAGTATTTGTTGAAGGAAGAAAGGAATGACTGCACCTGGACCCTGGAGACAGGCCAGGCTTCTGAGAACCAGGTCACACCCCGTTCTGCTCTGCCTCAGTTTTCTCATTTGTGAAATGAGTGTGATCACAAGGCTGTCGTAGGACTTTAATGAGCTTGTGCTCATTTGAAATTTCTTTTTTTTTTTTTTTAAAGATTTTATTTTATTTATTTGACAGACAGAGAGAGAGAGAGACAGCTAGAGAGGGAACACAAGCAGGGGGAGTGGGAGAGGGAGAAGCAGGCTCCCGGCTGAGCAGAGAGCCCGATGTGGGGCTCGATCCCAGGACCCCGGGACCATGACCTGAGCCGAAGGCAGACGCCTAACGACTGAGCCACCCAGGCGCCCCTCATTTGAAATTTCTAAGATCTCTGGAGAAAGTGCCGTGGAGAGGCCAGTGTGTGTGCTGCTCAGTGTTGGTGGGTGGCCAGATCCACACATGGGGCCCAGCCTTGACCACAAGACCACAGAAAGAAGGAGAGAAATCAAGTCGCTGAGTACGGTGAACATGGGAAAGAAGGGCGATCAAGGGTTACAGACCCAGGTGCTTGGAGAAGGGAAGCCAGGCAGGGGATATAGACCAGATACTAGGAGTGAAGCCAACGTGGAGAGAAGGGGCCATGGCAGACCAAGGAGGAGGTACCTGTCGGGGGCAGTTAGCCACTGCTCGGCTCCGATTCCTGGCTGCCATTCTGGACTGCATGCCCTGTGCTGTGAGAGCCCCCACTTTTTGAGGAGCAGCACCAAAGTCCAGATATCTGTGGAATTTCCCACATTTTAGAAACTGTATAGGCCAAAACATGTCTGTGGGCCAGGTGGAGCCCAGGGGTCCCTAGAATGCAGCCCCCAGTATAAACAGTCCATAGGAGGGAGAAATAGAAAAACTATTTATGCTTAGTTCGGAGCCTAGACAGAGACCCAAGCATGCCAGAGGCAGGTGTGAGCTAGTTAACACTCCACCCCCTCCTTAAAGCCTTCAGGTCTCCATTCTTCTATTGACTGATGTCCACAGAGCACCTAGTACTGGGACTACAGTTCTGAGTGAAGGCTGAAATGACTCCTGATCTCATGAAGCTCATGGTTTAGTGGAAAGACATACTAATCAATTGCTCATATGAGTAGAAGAGCATGCGTGTTGAGTGCTAAGAAGGTGATGGAGGTATGCAGTGCTGTTAATGCCTGTGATGAATCAGAGCCTTCCCTGGGTTAGGATGGGACTGTTGAGATTTGAAGGAATGGTAGGTTTCACTGAGTGAAAAAGAAGGAGAACAGATAGAACAACATGTGCAAAGGCCCTGTGGCTGAAGGCCAGTGTTGCTGGAACAGAGACAGCCAGGGTTAGAATGGTGGGAGGTATGTCTGGTTTGTCAACAGGGTCATATCATGCAAGGCCTTGTAGGCAGGTTACAGATTTTTGTCTTCATCCCAAGTGCAAGGGGGAGCAAATGAAATATTTAAGCAAGAAGGTGCAGTGAGGTTATGATAGTTTTTGCATTTTGGAGTGATCATTCTTGATTGCCTTGGGGAGAACAGACTTGGGAGGAGGCCACAGAGCAGAAGGGGGAGAACAGTTAGGAGGTGTTTATCAGGAGCCCTAGCCCTGTGGAGGCAGAGCTCAGCTTGCAACAGTTAAGACCTAATATCTTCATCTGTGAGCTGGTGTGGACAGCTGGGTGCATTGGTTGCGTTTGTTGGTTTCCCTTAAGCTGCTACTCTCACATGATCCCAGGGCACAGGGTGCACTGAGGGCACTTCCTTTGTCTGCAGGGAGGAAGCACCGCGATCCTACTGGCAAGATGCTTCCTGCCAGCCATGCTGTCCCTGCCTCTCCCAGTTTGGACTTGGGGGGTTGGGGGGGCGGGGGGTGGTGGTTCCTCTATTGTGTTAACCTAGGAGTGTGGCTGTAGGAATTGCTTGGGGAGGGTAAGGATTACTTTCTTGGACAAGGGAGGGCCATAGAGAGTTTATTCAGGGAGATAAAATAAAGAAAGAGGTCTCCTGTTGGTAGACGCTATGGCTTCTGATGGCTAAAAAGGCATTTGGAGCTGCCTTGCACTTGGGTTAGCTTAGAAGACTAGAGCACAGCTTACAGTGGAATCTTCTGCTCCAAATGCCAGAAAGAGCAAGGACATGAGGATTTCAACTCTCTTCCCGTGTCTGGTAATAACTGGTTAAACCAGTCAACCCTGAGCTCCTGCCCCAGCTGGCTCCTTGTCAACTCAAGAGGGGTGTGTCTGCTCAAAAGAAATCAGAACTGGAGTCATTTACTTAGAGCCAACCTCAGCCAAAATTGTTGAGAGAATGCAATGTGCCCTTGAGAAACTCCAGAAAGAGTCATTGATTTGGTGGCCAAAGTTGAAGTCATGGGAGAATATCCTCCCAAAACGTCTAAAATGGGGGTTGGCAAACTTTTCCTACAAAACACCAGACAGTAAATATTTTAGGCTATGTGGGCCAAGAAGCCAAAGTGAAGATATTATGTGGGTACTTATGTAGTCATTTAAAATGCAACTATTTAAAATTTGAAAAGCCTTGTTAATTCACAGATTATGTAAAAAGAGGCACTGGTTCAGACTGGCTTGAGGATGATAGATTGCTGACCCCAGTTCTCAGACTGGTCAGAGACCCTAATTTCCCAAACCAAACACCTGCTTTCAGTTGTTCAATTTCTCAGACATGAGCACTAACTCTCATGAGGGACTGAATTTGCGGGAGGGAATAGAAGGAAGGAAGACGGGAAGGGGGTTGTTAATTTGGGCAATAGCTCTACGTCAGAGAGAAGACAAAAAAGGGGTGAGGGGGGCACTGGTTGACTAACAACCCACTTCCTACACATAAGTGGCCCGGATGTGATTTTTATGGCCAAAACAGATCTTTTGGGGAGATGTCACCACGATGGTTGTCAACCCCCGGGCCAGTTTACCCTTGGTCCCTTTACTCACCCTCCCTGCCTGTAGGTTTCACAACTGCAAAAACACCCAGTTTGCCAGAGATTTCTGCCCCACTAAAGATATCAGTCCAACCACTGAGACATTTCCGTGCCTCCACTTGTCTGTGTGACCTTGAGCAAGTTACTTAACCTCTCTGATCCTTCGTTTCCTCATCTGTAAAAGGCAAGGCACCTGCCTCCGAGGGGTTTGGTGAGGATCAAGGAAATGTGCCTGTGAGACACACCTGATGACCGTTAGCTGCATTGTTTTCTCTCTTGGCGCTCCCTCTCTCCTCTGCCCCTGCTCACCCCTCTGTTGATTGGTTTGTTCTGTTCTTTTTTGGTAAGGCTGGAAAAGAAGAGCAGGAGGGCATGG
This sequence comes from Leptonychotes weddellii, assembly GCF_054177405.1. NCBI lineage: Eukaryota > Metazoa > Chordata > Mammalia > Carnivora > Phocidae > Leptonychotes > Leptonychotes weddellii. Next base: position 17,534,202 of record NC_138374.1, on the reverse strand, counting down.
AAGAAAGCACCTCATCAGCGACCAGGCAGGAGAAAGAAACAGAGTCCTCAGATGCAGAAGACACAAGGACAAAGAAGGTAAATTTGGTCCCAGGTGCTGGTAGGACCGCCACATGTGCATGACGGCCCGTGGGCACCGCGTCCCAGGCATCCCCATCCTGCCCTGGGATGCCCCACTCGCTGCATGGGCTGTGTCCAAGACCCCACCTGGGCTGTCACGAATGAAGCCAGCACTTCTTGGAAGAATGGTTTTGCCCGGGATCTCTGCAGTCTTTATTAAGGAGATCTTTACTGCATGCCTGGGCTCTGCCTCAGTCTCCAGCACCTTGGCAGCACTCGTAAGAGAAAACATGTGCCCAAAAAAGACTCAGGCTTCAGAGCCAGCCTCCCAGAATAGTTCCCTTGGGAGGGGCTGGGGGAAGAGGGGAGCTTCGGATGCTCAAGCTAGGGCCCTGACCTCAGCATGCCCAGACCCTGGGATTAAAAAAACATCTACTGCGCTTGTAAAGATTATTTTACTTAATTAAAATTAAAAAATCCAGTTATAGTGCTGCGGCTGCCTCAGCAAAAAGAAACGTGTTTGGAACATGGCCAGCTTTGTGCCTTTCTGGTCAGGAGAGGTGGAGAGATGAGTATTGCTGGTGAGGAGGCTGATCTCCGAAATCTGGCTCCTGGGGACATGACAGAGTTTCAGGAGGGGCCAAGTGTCAGCCATGGCTATGAAAGTTGCACCCTTGTGGGAAAGGGAGCTTGGGGGACTTTTGAGGGGGGACTTGGCTACAGTTCCATTTAGTGATGGCCTTCATGCAAGGAAATAGCTCCAGCCAGTTGATTTATTTAGAGTTTATAGCTTTATCATTCATTCATTCAAAAACTTTATTGAGCACCTATTATACACCAGGGTTTGAAATTCTTTGTGCCATTTTAAACGTGGTAGATTCAGCATTAAGGGCTGATTCTAAACGCTGTTTTTGAGCCTCATCCTAGGGATGAATCAGTGATGTGGGACTTGAGTGGTTTACAGCTCCTGATTACCCAGTAAGTGTTCCCAGGCAGAAGCCCGAGTGCTCAGGATCTTTCTGATTAGAGGGGCCCAGTGGTCAAAGTTTGCGCCCTCTGGTTGAATACCAAGACCTGCTCCTCCGACACTCTCTGACCTTTCTTCTGCATGTTTGTTCAGGAGCAAGAGTGGGAGAGTGGAAGTGAGGCCGAAGGGGAGAGCTGGTACCCCACCAACATGGAGGAGCTTGTTACGGTGGACGAGGTTGGTGAGGAGGAAGATTTTATTATGGAACCAGACATCCCAGAACTGGAAGAAATTGTGCCCATTGACCAGAAGGGCAAAATCTGCCCAGAAATATGTCCCTGTGTGATGACCACCTTAGACCTGGACGTAGCCAAGGATTTCACCAACGAGGGAGTGAAGCCCGTAGGGAACGGGGCCACGGAAATCAGCCTCAAGACACCCAAAGACCTGCCTTTTGCCCCCACGAGCTGTCCCAGTGACATGGACGTGGAAATGCCTGGCCTAAATCTGGACACTGAGCGGAAGCCAGCTGAACGTAAGACAGGCCGCTCACTGGAGGGTTCAGATTGCTACGAGGAGCGGGCAGAGGGAGGGGAGCGTTCCGATGTGCGTCTGGTCCCTCCACTCCAGCAAATGTCTTCCCCCGAGCCAGCAGAGGAGGGGGCCCGGCAGCCTAGCCCACCTCTCGATGACTGCAAGGCCAGGGGGACCCCTGAAGACGGGGCTTGTGAAGGCAGCCCCCTGGAGGGGAAAGCCAGCCCTCGCACCGACACCAGCCTCCAAAGCCAGGCTTGCCAAGGAGTGTCGACCCAGGGTAACTACCTCCCTTTTCTCCTGTGCGGTTGGGTTGATGGGATCACTGCTCACCTAGGGAGGTGTGCGGGCACGTGCAGGCTGGAACGAACATGAGCAAGGTTTCAACCAGCATTCAAGAAGCTGGTGCAGAAAGCCAGCTTCCAAAGGCCTGGTTAAACGGTTAGCGCTTCTTGGCAAATGGTGTGAAGGAAATCAGATAGGAGGCCACATGTTTTCTGAGAAGCAAACTCAGACAGGATAGACTTCTCTGAATTTACGGGAGCCCAGATAGACCCTGACAACTAAAATCAGCGAAAGCTTTGAATCATCAGGCCAAGGGGCTCTGGTTCCTTGGATTAGCAGACGGCCTCTCAAGCCTGCCCAAGGGCGGACCACCCGGCTGTTACTCCCGGGAGGGGGTCAGGAGAGCCCGGGGGAGGGGTCAGGAGAGCAGGAGGCGAGAAAGGAGCACCGAGCGGGCAGAGGGTGGGACGGGGGGTGGGGGGCTCCCGGGGGGTACGGCCCGTTCCCCTGGCTCCCGGTGCAGACCCCCTCAGTCTCCACGGCCTGACGGGGAGGCGAGGCCTGTCCCAGGCTGTCCTCCGCCTCTGCTGCAGGTGATGCTGTGGGTGCCCGGCGCTATGCCATCATGAGAGACAGAGTTTAAAATAGGCTAAGCCCTGTCTTCTCTGCCAAGTGGGAACAAAGATCCGGCAAGGGCTACGGTGCGGGGAGGAGGAGCCCTCAGCCTTCTCCGCGGGAAAATAACTAGCGCTTCCTTCCCCAGAGGGCCTGCAGCACGTTGAAGGTGGCAGGGAGGGGGACCAGAGTCGGGGACAGAAACCGTGGAGTAGAGGCTTGAAAAGAAACCTTCCGCCCCGCGCCCTGTGGCTGGCACGAGCCTGGCGGCTGCTGGATACTCAGGCTCTCCTGCATGGCGGGCTGACCTGAGCTGTTTTTCACCTGCGAGTCTCCATGGAAACTGCCCTGAGCACCTGCCTGGTTGCCGGAGCAACGCGGAGGCCTGGGCTGGGTCTCCGGAAGGAAGGCAGGACTGGAGAAGGAGCAAAACGTTCACCGTGCCCCGATTGAACCCCTTTATTTTGCCGTATAGGTCTCAACACGCACTGGTGTTCATGGCTGACTTGCTTACCCAGTGTTTGGAGCTCATATTTAATAGCACCGCTCAACAAGCTTGGGGTGAACGTGGCATTGCCTTTTGCACCAACCTCTGCACCTAGACACGTCAGCACAATGTGTGGCCACCGGTCATCCTCCTGCCTGCAGAGAGGGAGTGATTTCTGAGTGGGGGGGGCAAGGCGGGGATCATCCCAACCGAAGGAGGCAGTAGCCCATCCCCCACGGACCCAAGGCGCGGAGCTGCCGAGGGTTCGTGTGTGGGGGGGCATCCTTTTGGCAGGGGAACAAACTCTCAATTACAGCGTTTGGGCTCTAATTAGCAGTCCTCGCCCTCGCTTCATGTTATTAAGCAGTGCGAGGGACCATGCCTGATCACACAGTGCAAGAATAGGATGGCAGAGAGTCTTTGAAGTACATTGTGCTTCCTTAGTTCTCTACCTTGGCCCCTGTTTTGCAGACAACCCCAAGTACGTGGAAATGAAATCTCTGGACGTGAGGTCACCGGAATACACCGAAGTGGAGCTGAAACAGCCCCTCTCTTTGCCTTCCTGGGAACCAGAGGATGTGTTCAGTGAACTTAGCATTCCTCTAGGTAGGTGAAGTATACAGTCCTTCCTGAGCATTCAGCTCCAGGAAATGATAGCGCCATGGTAACATCTAAGAGGTCCCGAGGGCTTTTTTGTCATTTTGTTGTTGTGTTTAACGTCGGATGTAATAACCGGGATAGGTATGGTGCGTATCTTGAAGGTTTCTTGCAATTTCAGTCTCCCGATAGTAGAGCTGATACCTCATGGCGTCAGGCCCTGAACAGGACTGCCCTGGGAGCCAGAGCAAAGAGAAACTCGCTTTCCCTGTTCGGGAATGCTTTATTCCTGACCACACAGCCTTTATTCAGGCAGAGATCAGAGGCCCCAGTGGCCGCCCAAAGTCAACAGAAATGAACTTCTGCTCCTGGCTTCCCTACCCTCCTTGCCCCAGCCCTTCCCAAGACAATGCTACATTTTTTTCCTCTTTGAAGGACCAGCTTCTCTGAGGCAATGATGCTGAAGAGACTGCATTTGGGGAGACAGTCTATATTTGGTAGAGGGAGCATTGAACAGAGAGAGACCTGGGCCCCTTTCCTTCCTGTTTCACTTATTGGATGACTGACTGCATGACCTCAGACAAGTCATACCCAGGAGTGTATTTTGGTTTTTATTTTTTCCAGTCACTACAAGTCCTTTATTAACAAGTCAATAGAGAGAGAGAGAGAGATGTAAAAATACTTTTATCGGAGGCCCTGGGAATGGAAGGTACTGTCAGAACCCACCTGGCCAGAGAAGGCAACCCAGCCAGAGACAGAATGGAGATTGGGGGTCCAGGGGTGCAGCTGGTGGGAGGCACTGAGAAGGAGGTGGCTCAGGCTTTGGGCAGGGAATGTGCAAATGCAGAGGCCTCAGTGGGGTTCCTGAGCCTTAGTTTTTTTCACCTGTAATATGGAATTGAATCAGATCAATTCCATAGTGGAATTTGCAATAGCAGAAGTGGTGGGGGGTGCAGGAAGGGAGGTTAATAATAGAATCACCTAGGACACATTTATAAGGGGAGAGTTAACTAGAACCTCAGGGTAAGGAGTGAAGTTACTTCGATAAAGTACCCTGGGAGCTTCTGATAACCACTGCTAACCCGGTGACTCCCACTCCGCGTCGTCTTTGAGTCTTTGCATTGACTCTGAGAGGTTGGAAAGCAATGAGACAAAGGAGTAGTAACAGCCACTGGAGAGAGAGCTTAGGAAGGCGTCATTTGGGAAAGCGTCCCAAGGAAGCACGAGAAAGACGGGTTATGTGAGGACTGATGACCACACGTCTGCTTACTCAGGGAGGGGCTGGTCAATATGGAGGCTCACCTTTTCCATCAGGTTTCTCTTTTTCTTTTCATCTCCTTTTAAACATTTCTTACTGTTTCTGCCCTCCAAATGTTCCATTTTCATAGAGTACCCATTTTTACTGGGCAGCACTTTCTAGACAACATGGCACCATGCAGGGCACTCTGGGGCGGTTGAGAAATGTAACACAAGTCTCTTGGCATCCAAGAACTTGGAATCTGTGCGACCCACACAAGCAAAAATTAAGAATAAGTTCTGCCACCTTGTCATTTGTGTCTTTTTAAAAATTGTTTTTCATTCCAAAAAGTGTGATAGATTATTATGACAAGTGTAAAAAATAAGAGCCACGTAAAGTCAATGTTAAATATTGTATCTCTTCACTCCAGTTTCTCCCCAGCTCCAGAGGTAGTCACGATCATACCCACAGAGACTAGGTCACACCATACAGAGAATGTTCTACAATTTGCTTTTTTAACTTAACAGTGGGAGTCAGAGACCTTTTCACGTCGGTATACAGACAATGCATTCTTCTTAACCATTGTAAATATTGCACTCTAAAAGATGTACCATAAATTACTTATCCATTTCTCTACTGGTGAACATTTAGCATGCTTTCAGTTTTTCCCCATTATTAAAATGCTGTAAGAGTTAAGCTTTTATGTTTCTCACTTACCATGCAAGCACCATTTCTAGTGCTTACTTCATTATTTAACTCTCTCAAAACACCTATGAGGTAGATAATATTTTTATCCTTATTTTGTAAGTTAGAAATCTGAGATGCAGGGTTACAAAGCTGATGATTCGCAAAGACTGGAGTCAGGATTCAAATCCCAGTAGTTTGACTCATAGGCCCGTGCTTCCTCTATGCTCTGCTGCCTTCCAAACATGCCGTCACCTTTGTGTGCATGCCAGGGTTTCTGCAGGACAGCGTCCTAGACTGGGAGCGGGGAGTGGGGGTTGTGGTGTGATGTATATTCGCAGTTCATCTTTTCATAATTGCTGCTAAATTGCACTCCAAAAAGATTATACCAGTTTTCCCTGCCGGAGTGAGAATTCTCATTCTCTGCTTCCTTACCAACTTTGGACGTCATCAGTTTTGAATCTTTACCAACCTGTTAGGAAAATGGTATCTCGTTCTGCTTTTTAAAAACAGTTCTAACGAAGTATAATTGATGTTAAAGAAGTGCACATGTTTAACGTGTATGGTTGATCAATTTGGATGTATGTGTACACCTGGGAGACTAATTACCACAGTAACATAGTGAACGTATTCATCACCTCCCAAGTTTCCTGATGCTCCTTTGTCATTCCTCCCTCCCCACACCTCAGTCCCCAGGGAACCACTGATCTGCTTTCTGTCACTAAACATGAGTTTGAATCCAAAGGGAATCATCTGGAATATAGGGTTTTTGCCTGACTTCTTTCACTCAGCATAATTATTTTGAGCCCTTGATGGGCATTTGGGTTGTTTCCAGTTTGGGGCTGTAACAGATTGTGCTTTTGTATTGCCTGTAGTCTTCGATGAGCTTTGAGACCCATTATCTTATTGATCTTAGGGGGTGGGGGTATGGCACCATTCTCCACATTTGACAGGAGAGGAAACAAGTGCAGATGCTTACCCAAGGTCACACAGCAAGGTCAGCTCAGAGCTCCGGGTTTCCAATCTGAGACCACTCTGCCCTCCTGTCCCTCTAGTTCAGGAAGCACAGTGTAGGAAAGGCAATTTTTGTGCAGCGGTTAAGAGCACAGACTGTGGAATCTGATTCCCCAGGTTTATGTCTCAGCTGGCTAGGGGACAAAGAGCGACCCTTTTCAGCTCTCCTCATTGATTTATTGACTTTCTTCATCAATAACTAAGGGTAGTAATAGAAGCCTACCATGTATAGTTAGTTTGAGGAGGAAATGAGTGAATACGTGTAACGTCTGAGTGTTTTCCAGGAGGAGGGTTCTCTGTTGTTACTACTCGTTCATGAAGTAATTATTGAGCCCTGCTCTTTCCTCTCACTGGGGCTGCATGCCCCTTATGCTCCAGAATCCAGCACTCCTGCAGAGACTTCTAGGGAGGGAGGGAACAGCCTTCAGGCTTTGTCCCTGTGGAGAGCAGGGAGGCAAATGGGGAGTGCCAAGGATCCAGAGTAAAGGGAGGTGAGGTCCCAGTGCTCGGGGGATGGGGTGGGCATGGGGTGGGGGGAACAGAGAGAGGGCACGGCCCCATGGGTTTGAGGCCAGCTCTGAGTGACCCCAGCCAGCCTGAGCCTGCCAAGGTCTGCGCTTCCAGAACCAAAGGGCATTGCCTGCAAAACGCAAGCTCCCCCTCCACCCATCACAGGATTTGCTAGGATGATGTAGTTATAATTACCCGGCCCAGGAGCTATTATTAGAAAGCAAATACAGCTTTAATTGTCATGCTTAATAGAGGCTGAAAAATGGGAGGACCGAGTGGCTCCAGACGGGTTGGGGCAGTGAGAGTTTTCTTCAGTTCTGGCCCTCCCATTCCAGAGGCATCCTGAGGTGGTGTTGGCATGTGGTGCCCATGGCAACTCCCAGTTACTGGGGTGGGGGGTTGCCAGGCGTTTGGGGATCCTCCTCAGACTTCTCCTTCCTCAGCGCTTTTAAGCACCTGGTACCGCTTCACGGCTGGACGTCAGGCGGGGGCAGGGAAGAGTTGCTGCCCACCTTCGGGGCCCGGGTTAGGGGGCAGGAAGGCCTCTGTGGAGAAATGTTTAATCCACAGCAGGAAATGAATATTTTTTGAGCACCAGGCAAAATGATAACACCGTTTGTGGGAGTATTATTTCTATTTTATAGATGAGGAGACTAATCTCAGAGAGTTTAAATAACGTACCCACGGTCACACAGTGTACGTAAAAGAGCTAGATCTTTCGGACTCTAAATTCCATTTTCTCTCCACTATACTGTGGCTTCCAAGCCTTTTTTTGGGAGGGGGGCAGTGGAAGTCGTCGTTCCAGAAATCTCACCCAGAACCCCTCACATGGCCGCGTGCCGCTTGGGTCGAAAGGGCCCACAGCTCAGGCCCTGCTTTACGCTCTGGGGGGGCTCCTGAGGCAGTGGCGCCCCTTCTTGGGGACCCAGGACATGGGCTGGAAGGCCTCTTGGAAAACCTGGAGGATGCTGGAGGCCTTACCGGGGCCCTGCCATGAAACCCCAAGGTTTCTTTGCTGGGACCTACCCACTGACCCCTCCTGCAGGGTCTGGGGCAGGATAGAGGGAGCGGCTCTGATCACAGGCCTGTGTCTGCTCCCTGTGGCCTCCGGGTGGTGCATCTCCTTTCCCAGTGGCCTTTATCTTGTCTTGTGTGGACATCTCCCTACAGAGCAGGCTGGGGAGAACTGTTCTGTGGGAACAGAGGACCAAGGCAGGCCTTGCTTACGGCTCCTCTGCTGCGGGCCTGTGAGTGAGGTGGAGGGGCCAGCCAGCCACCCACAGGCAGAGCAGGGCCCACTTTTCAGTCCTTTGCCGTGGGGGTGGGAGGAAGGTGAGGAGGGCAAGGGCACAGCCTCTTTCTGGGCAGCGGGCCCAAGAGAGGCCCCCTCCCTTCTGGGGGCTGCTGTGAGCAGGGCAGCGAGCTGCGTGGCAGTTAGAGAAAACTGGCTGAGGAGGCTGCCAAAACCAGGCCCCAACCACAGAGGAGCAATCAGTCAAAGCAGGCCTTGGGCAGGCTTCCCGGGCTCCCGCCTCCGTCCAGGCTGGCCGCTGCACACTGATAAGTGGCTCTTTTGAAATGAAAAAAAAAGTTGTAATTACAAGTCTAAGCGGCCGCTCAATGGCAGGGTCTCTGTCCCACAGGACACGGCAGGAGGAAAGTGAAGGAAGCCCAGGCATGTGGTCCCACGCAGCGCCTTGATGGAGCCCTGGGCGGTCTCCCTCTCTGCCAGAAGCGGCCGCAGTCCCCCTGGAGGGCGGCCCCCCTGCCCTGGGCCCCCCTCCACCCACTGCAGCCCCCCCGGCCCCCCACAGGGCCACGGGCGCTAAGCAGGTGGGCAGCAGACCAGCCAAGTGCGGGCGCGCACACGCCAGCCCCCCAGCCTGAGAGCAGGAACCGCTGGCCCCGTTCCCGCAGTTCCCCAAGGGGTCCTGCTTCTCACGGCCCTGATGCCCTGCTCTTCTGCTGACAGTTCCGACTCCCCCCAGCTTCCCACAGGTTCTTACTGGAGTCTGGTCTGTGCCCTCTCAGACCTGCGCTCTTTCCACTCTGCCAACCACGGCTTCAAGAGGAGAACGGTGACCCCCAAACACCTTGGCGAAGGCTGGAGCAGCCACCGTGCCTTCAAAGATGCATCTTCTGGGCTGTGACACTGTCACTTCTCTCGCCATCAGGCCACCGTTTCCTTTCCTCAAAATCAGAAGGCAGCCCAGAATCCTGTGGCTTCTATTTAGCAAATCCCATAAGTAAAATGCTATCGCTGGGTGGTTCAGATGTAAACACTGGACGATGGGAAGATGTTTATGATTCACGATTACATGAAAAAGAGAGGAGAAAGAACTATACTTAGGGTACAATGAAAACTGCCCCCTAACCGAAAAAAAGCCCTACATAGAGATAGTATGGAAGAAAATGTTTTGATTGGAATGACTCTAAGTGATTTTTCCTCACTTTTGTGTATTTTTAAAGTTTTCTTTAATGCGTATAATTCTAAAACAAACAAAAATGACAGCATCCTTCCCGAGTCCTGGCCCTAACAGCTACAGAGAGGGGTACAGCGTGGAGAAATGAAACGCTTCCTCCTCGTTTCCCTAGAAGCAGGCTGATAACAGAAGGGTCCGGGCCCCATTCCCAGGAACAGCTGCAGAGCAGAGAATTGTGAAGCATTCCCTCACAACCACCTGGGAATGGAGTCGGCCCTGTTCTCAGGCTTGTTTTTGCAGATGAGGAAACTAGGCTTGGAGAAGCTCCATAACCAGCCAGAGTCAACAGCAAGCGAGGGATGGAGCTCAGTGCTCCCATTTCCACCCGCCAGCTGGCAGGACCACAGGGGCCTCATGTGGTCTTCCTAAGTCCTGCCTGTCCGTCCCCCATCCTCCTGCAGGGGTGGAGTTCGTGGTGCCCAGGACTGGGTTTTACTGCAAGCTGTGCGGGCTGTTCTACACGAGCGAGGAGATGGCGAAGATAAGCCACTGTCGCAGTGCTGTCCACTACAGGAACTTACAGGTAAGGGAGCCTTCCTTGCTCAGGACCGGGGGGCTCCCCGGTCGATGTCCTTCCACCACGTGGAGAACAGCTCTTTCCCCTGGCCCGTCTCCCCCAGGCTGCTGCTCCACGTGCTGGCGCCTTCCCTGTGCTCTCAGGACATCTGTCTCCCCTGGAGTACTTACAGCATTCTGTTGGGGGCAGGTTTTGGGGTATCTGCTTCTCCCCCTGGTCTGAGTAACTCGAGTTAGGGATCACCCGGCCCATGCTTGAGGCTGACCTCTTTTCACAGGACCTGGATATTCTAGATGCAGGCATTTCTCTGTTTCTGTTCCCCCATGCGGTTCCCCTGTTTGCTGCAATAAAAATCACCATTATGTTCTATTCAAATGTTCATCTGCCACTGCAACTATTTATCAGAGGCATGCTATGTACCAGATGCTGTTCTAGGTCTGGAGATAAAACAACAAAACTACATACACATGCACGCGCGTGCGCACGCCTGGGTGGCTCAGTCAGTTAAGTGTCTGCCTTCAGCCCAGGTCGTGATCTCAGGGTCCTGGGATCGAGCCCTGCATCAGGCTCCCCGCTTGGCAGGGAGTCTGCTTCTCCCTCTGCTTCTTCCCCTGCTCCTGCTCTCTCTCTCTCCCTTTTTCTCAAATAAATAAAACTTAAAAAAATTATAAACACACACGCAAGCAAAAGACAAAAACCCCTGCCCTCTTGGAGCTTCCATCCGAGTGTAGGAGATAAGCAATAAAATAAGTTTTATGGTATAGTAACAGGGGACATATAAAACATACTACTGTGTTTCATCCAATCTGAGGTCCCAGCCATTATAAGACACACTACCACTTTTTGGATACCAATAGGAAAAAAATTGTTGTAAAGTAAATGGTGAGACTCCATCAATTGTAAAATGCGTCTCAGTTTCAGAGATGTTAACATGTGGGGGAAGAAAACCTCATCTTAGAATCAATGAAAGACAGTAGTAAGTTCTGTAATATATACCTAACTGACATGCAGCATGTTGCAACTTCGGGTGTGGGGGGGATCTTCGGGACCTTAATAGAAAGCATGGTATATCAGATGCCCAGGGATAAGTATTCCAAGGCACCTTATGTTTTTACTACAAGGAGCCAGACTAGTTTTTTGGCACATACGGCCTCACCTAGGGCAGACCCTCGTGGTGGCGGCATGTCCTAATGCCAGAGCAGACATTGCTGTTAAATTGTTAGAGTGGCTGATAGAGGATTTTTCAGCCAGAGGTGTGAAATAGAATCACCTGGACAGTGTTTTGAAAGTATACATATATATATATATACACGTATATATATGTATATATACGTGTATATATATATATATATATATATACACACACATACTAGGTGAGCTAGTCAGTAGAATGGGGGGAGGTGATCCAGGAATACATAATTTGAGAAAGTTCTCCATATGATTCCAATGTGCATCCCTAGTTAAGAGACTCAGATATGGGCCAACTCTTGTTTTTTGTTGAGGATATTGAGGCCCAGAGAAGCTATGTGATTTGTCCAAGGCCATGCAGATGGTGAGTTACCAGGCCCGGAAACAGATTGCCTGATTCTTAATCACTTGCCCTTTTTTAGCCTGTTAAGCTGATCTTGCAAACCAAGACCCATAATGGCACGGCCTGTGTCACCATCTGCAAGGGATTGTCATTGGCTATGCCCGGACTCATGTCATTTAAGCCTCTTGATTTCCCTCTGCGAGCAGCCACTCTGTGACCAAGGAAGCTGTGGGGCCTGGGGCCCAAGTCCTGGCCTCTCCTGGGGGAGCGCAGTGAAGGCCTGACTTGACCAGACCAAGCATCCAGACTGGGCTCTACAGAGCCAGCAGAGGGTGGCCATCTACCCTGAAGACATCATCATCCCCCACCCCAACAAGATAAAACCTATAGAATGGCAGCGTTGGAGATCATCTAGTCCTGATTTTCCCCAACTGTGGTCGTCATACCAGCTGGCATTTTTAAACATGCAGCTTCCTGGACCCACCCTACACCCGTTATTCATTCTCTCCAGGGCTGGGCCTGAAAATCCTCATTTAAAAAAATAGCAGGTTCTGATACCTCAGTGTGCGAGCTCTTGATCTCATGTGGTATTCTCAGCTGGATTGTGTAGTTCTCAAGGAGACCACGCAACTCAAGATCATTCAAGAAGTTAGGGTGAGTCCAGACTTGCCAGGGCCTCTGATTCTAAATCCTGTATTTTTTTTTCCAGGACAGTGGACTACACTGTGTTCTGGGCCTATGGGCCAACTCCCCAGGCAGACTCACCTCCCCAGAGCAGGCCAGAGCCATTCCCGTGGTCCCCAGGCACGTCAGGGCCAGACATGGGCTAAGCCTTTCAGGCCCACCAACTGCAGTTCAGGTTTCTCTGGCACATCTGTTGGGGAGCTGGGGGCCTCCACCGCGGGCTTCTCAGATAAGGTTTCTGTCAGTGGCCTTGACAGAATGTCTCTTGTCCACACAGCCTCACGCACCCCACACTACCCCACGTTACATGTGTGAAAAGTGAAGAATTCAAACCCGAGCAGCAGGTGTTGGTTCACACCTAAGTCAGGCAACTTGTAAACTTAGCACCACCAGCAGGCCTTGAGGTGGGGGTGAGGGATTGCTCTTTGAGGCGGGGAGCAGGTGGAAGCAGCCTCCTTTCTCCCTGTGCAGCCTCTGCTGGGCCCCCACTGCTGGTTAAGTGTCTGCCTTCAGCCCAGGTCGTGATCTCAGGGTCCTGGGATCGAGCCCTGCATCAGGCTCCCCGCTTGGCAGGGAGTCTGCTTCTCCCTCTGCTTCTTCCCCTGCTCCTGCTCTCTCTCTCCCTTTTTCTCAAATAAAGAACCCGAAGAGAACCCATCCAGAGTGACCCAGAACAACGAGGGGAGTCAGATAGGTCAGATAGGAAAACTAGATGCCTCCCGCTCCAGGTCCAGAGAGGAGTGAGCCCACATTTCCCTTCCTGGGGTGAGGTGGAGAACAAACCAGGCCCTCCCTCAGCAGCCTGGCCCGCAGGGACCCACGGTCGGTCTGCCGCTCTCCCCATCAGGCTCACCCACCTCTCAGAGCCAACCGGTTTCTTCTAGAGAGAGCAGGTCATCTTACAGGCATCACCTCGTCTGACCCTCAGAATCACCCTGGGAGGAGGAAGGCACCGTTTCTCCCGTTTACCAGATTAGGAGTCAGAGGCAGAGAGAAGACGAGTACTTTCCCAGTCAGAAGGCCGATGCCCCTCATGATAAAGGACAACATTACGGGGTACTTATGCTGAGCCAGGCGCTGAGTGCTTACAGTACCTCCCGTGGACTTCACAGCCACCTTACAGTGGTAGTTCCTATTGTTAACCACACTGCATAGATGTCAGAGATCCTGGGTGGCTTGCCTGCCGAGAGCTAGGATCTGCACCCGGGTCGTCTGGCAGCAGAGCCCACGCATGTGACCGCTTGCCCACTGACTCCTAATCCAGTGCTCTTTGCACTGCCCCCTGCTGCCTGGGCAATCAGTGGGGCCCGTTACGTCTCACTGCACGGAATCTAGAATCCCAGGGGCGGCCTGCCGTGTGGCCGGGGGCCAGCGGTGATGGCAGCGAGTGTCCGGGGTGGTATGAGGCAGCCCCCAGCTACAGAACAGGAATCCAGCGACAGACCTCCGGGCTCTCAGCCTGCCCTCTGCCTGCCAGGAAACAGGTGGTTACAAGAGGCGGCAGCCGGCTTTGGCAATCCGCGCAGGACAGTGCTGCTCCCCGCCCCCCCCAACCCCGTAGGTCGGCCAGTCTGCCTGGCCTCTGGTCCCCCCTGCCTGTCACGCGCAGACATGCCCCTGGGCACTGAGGCTCTTCTGGAAAACAAGTGGAGTCATTGTGAGCATTCAGTGAGTTTCTATAAGGAAAGAGAAGAGCGCTTGCACAGGATAAGGGCCTTGGAAGTGGTCCCGTTGTTGGGGTCTGTGTTTTCGAGGCCAGCCCTGCGGTACTTGTAAACTAACGGAGAGAGAGGAGGGAGCTGAGCGTGGGTCCTGTAGCCCCAGAAGGACTGGGGAGGGCTGGGAGGGGGGTCCCACACCCTGGGAGACATGATGCGAGAAGGGGCCCAGGTACATCCTGCCCTCCCCTCCCCTCCCCTGTCCCGCCAGGTCACCACTGACCCTGTCCCTTCCCTTTGTCCCTCTCTCCCCACCGCAGAAGTATTTGTCCCAGCTGGCCGAGGAGGGCCTGAAGGAGACCGAGGGGGCCGGCAGCCCCAGGCCTGAGGAGGGCAGAATCGTGCTGCACTTTGAGAGGAAGAAGCCTTGACGCTGCCGGAACCGAGGTGGGGCCTTCCCGACCTCGGTGACGGAAGCTAAAGCCAGAGAGGAAGGAAAACCAGGCCAGCCATGTTGCCTCGGCTCGTCCTCGGAGACTTGTGAAAATGCCCTTGAAGTGTCTCCGCAGTGAAGCTGTCACCTGATGTGTCCAGCAGCTGAGGGTCACCCTCTCTCCCCCCACCTCCCTGATTCTTGTTTCCTTCAATTTGCTTCTCTCTTCTTCCCCCTCCCTCCCTCTCTCTCACCTTCTGTGCCAAGGGTCATTTATTTTTCATAAAATCCAACTTCTCAGGGATTTTCACAGTGTTCAAATTCTTGATGGGACAGGACAGGTCAGGCCAAGGAAGAGCTGTCACGGAAACTCCCGGGTCAAGACCCACTTTGGGGGGCCTGGAGCGTTTTCTGTGCCTGGCGTCCTGAGCCGGGGGAGTTGTCGGGTCGTGCAGGCCTGGAGGGGGTACCCCCTAGACCAGCAGTTGGCAGAAGCTGGGAGTTCCTCCAGCGGGACCATCTTTTTGAAAAGCCCCCGTTTTTAATAACTCTTTCAACCTCTCAGTTCCTCTAGAAGTCCACCAGATTCATGCCTTAACATAAAAGCAATGACTTTCACCGAGGAGGAAACGAGCTCTTCATTTTGGAAGCTCTATTAAGTCCTCCCCGCCCCCCAAACTTATTTCCATCCTCAGGATTTCAGGAGGTGCCAAGCTTTGTTCTGTCCTGGACAATGAATTTGGTATAGATTCACTTCAATTAAAAATGAAAACAGTAGTGTCTTCTCCCTTCCGCCAGAACAATAGTTGGTACGGGCTTGGGTCGAATGTTGGCTTCCCAGCCCCGTGTGGCACTGGCTCAAGAGACCCCAAAACAGGGCAATGGCATCTGTCCTCGACTCGCTCCTGGTGCCTGCGCTCTGGGCTCCAGCAGCCTCTCAGTGGGATGGTTTTTAAAATGGTCTCTCAGTGGAGAGAGAAACTAAGGGAAGAGCAAGGCTGCAGGAGTGAGGAGCAGCATTTGAGGATTGCCAGGAATTGGTAGGTGGGCAGGAGGTCGAGGGCATTTCAGAGGACCCCTGTGTGCACACTTGGGTGTTGAATGTCATGAAGAACAGAACTCTTCTTCCTGTAGAGTTTTCTGATACTGGAGGTGAGTGCCTTCAGGCCCCAGACTAGAGAGTCTGATGTTCCACTGGGAGCGTTTGGGACAGAGGTGCTGGGGGGACATGAGGCTTGCTCACAGCCCCGAGGAAGACCTCAAGAAGGTCAGAGGGGAGCCTTGTGCTGTTTCCACAAGCTGAGCTACTTCCCTGGCTCAGCCCTGGGAAGATGGTTCCTATGTTTCTATTCCTGACCGCAGATAGATAGACTAAGAAGGGATTGTTTGTTTTATATTATTTTTTGCATTTTTTATAGTAGATCAGATTTTTTTTGTGGTAGATATGTATACTGCACATTCTGTCCTCTGCACTAATGGCAGAAGAATAGAGAAATTATCTGAGTTCGACACTGACATTTTATCAGTGAATCTGAGGCACAGAGAAGGAAGAAATGTAGGACATAAAATGATCTTGTGTAAACCTCGGGCACATGGTTACTGGTGAGGAGAGAGTTGCAGGGAACCTGTGAAAGAGAACAGAGAAGGCCAGCACTGGAGGCCAACCAGCCAGCCTGGGCTCACGCCGTCGGGGGCTGGAGGAAGCGGGAAGCCTGACCGCGGTGTGAGGCCATCCGGGGGCCTCGGAAAGGTTGGTGTCTCAAAGAGAGTGGGCTCTGAAGATGGCAGCTCAGCTCAAGCTGCCTCCACAGGTTTTTACCTGATGTTCTGGAGACCGGCCTCCCCCATTTCTGGGAAAACCTCTGGCCCTATTTGTCATCCTTCCCACTCAGGGGATGTCCAGGGCCAGCTCTCTGGG
>NC_138374.1:17501015-17517889 GCF_054177405.1 Leptonychotes weddellii | reverse complement strand
AGTGTCTTCCCCAAGAGCTTGTTTAAGAGCATCTGCTACCGTGAGCAACAGATTCATTTGTACCCTGGGTTAAGGTAACAAAAGGCCTAGGTAATTTTCTTTTCATCGTAAAACACCCAAAATAAAGTATATACAGGCAGTATTCCCAAAGAATTTGGTAGATTTGGTGTTGGTGTGAGGACAGCCATTACCGTCCCTTCCTTGGACAGTCTGAGGCTGTGATCTGTTAGATTGTACTCGAACTGGACCAGAGTTTGCTTTTTGAGCTTAGGAGAAAAAAACACTAGTTAAAGTTTGAACTTGTAAAGTATTAGAATTTGTTGAGTGTCTTATAAATCGTCATCACTTTTCCTGATCTGTATAATTGACCGCAAGTGTTTGTTTTTACAAAAGGAAAAAAAAAGGATTTTTAATAAAGAGAATTTGAAAGCTTGTGAGTAGCTGTCTGTCATGCAGGGGCCCCTCGACATTTGGCTGGGGGGAGCTCGCTGAACACAGAGGTTGGGACCTGGCCCCTCTCTGAATCTAGGAGGTCTCTAAAGGGTTGAACAGAGAAGACACAGCAGCTTCTCTCCGGAACTCTGGGGAATTGGGTGAGCCTCCCAAAGGGTGAGTCGGGGAAAGTGGAGAGCTGCTGTCCCTTTTGAAGTATCAGAAAAGTCTCTTGGCCTCTTATAAACCTGCTGCCCACTGCCCCGAGTCTTCTCCCGGGCTGAACCCCGTTGTCCGGCCCCAGGTCAGGTCAGGTCGTTTCTGACCATTCCATCCGCTGTGAGGTGGTTGATGCCCAGCCCCGGCTCTCGTTAGCCCTGTGACTTCTTGAGTCCCGAGTCCTTGGGTGTCCAAGGGGATAATGGTGTACATCACCTCTGGGTTGTTTCAGGTTTAAGGTAATTGCTGGTGAAAACACTTGGTACGCTGTCTGGTACTGAACCTTGTTTGCTTTCGGACTCCGAAGCTCTTTCTCAACCATTTCTTCTAGCAAAACAAGGCCAGTCTCCTGAGCCTAGTTGGCCAGTCCTTTGAACGTCCTGGAACCTTCCGTGGGCCCTTCCCTCCTGTTGGCAGTGCTCCTGAGTCAACGGGGAGGGGCTGGGCAGTCTGGCCCTAGAGGGCAAAGTGAGTGGGGCCGCCTGTAATTAGCAGGGGCAGATTGTAGATCTGAGGAAAGTTCCTGTCGAGCCTGTTGCTGCTCCCCCGCCCAACCCTCAGCCTATTGTGGCCATCCGGGCACTGAGCTCAGGCCTCCAGTTCCCACCAGGAGGGGTGGAGAAGCATCCTTCCCTGCCACTGCTGGCTGGGCCCCAGCTGGCCAAAGTAGTGAAGGGGCCTGGAGCTTGTCCTCTGTGCCAAGTTCAGGATCCAGAATGCATGACCGTGTCCCCGGTCCCCAGGCCCTGCATGTCCCTCCGGGTGGCATAGCTCTGGGGGGCACCGTGCCCCTTGTATTCTGTCAGATGGCACTCCCCAGGGCTGTGCGGTGGAGATATCCTATCAGGGGACCCCCTGAATTGCAGTCCCCCTGCCCTTGCCTGGGCGTTCCCATTTTCTCTCCAATATTCTTTAAGGCCCTAGAACCTGGATCTGAGCCAGTCTACCAAGCCAGAGCCCTGACATTCAGACCCACTCTCTGTGCTCACTCCTCTTCCCAAGGATCAATGGCAGACTGCCCCTGGTTCCACTCTGCCATGGCCTGGACATTGATACTGCTTCTCACCATTTAGATACTGACCTTGGCCCCCATTGGAACATCAGTGGCAACTGTTGACTGTCCACCAAGGCAGGGATGGGACATCTAGACTCGACCCTTACACCCCTCCATTCTCCTTTCCCATTCCACAAAGGAGCCCGTCCCAACCGGATTTCCAAGCGTGTTGGAACAGGATGGACCCAGGGACCCTCAAGTCTTGGCCCTTCCCTTTGCAGGTGAGACAACTGAGGCCCAGAGAGGAGAAGTGACTTGTCCAAGGCAACACAGCTTATTGGTATAAGATCAAGACGAGAATCCAGATCTCCCGGGTAGTCCTGCTGGGTACACACACGGATAGAAGCTGTTTCAGTTAGATTACTTCGTGAATTTTCCAGGCCAATCCCTAGCTGGACTTTGACCCTCAGTGAAGATTCAAGACAAATCACTGTTGGTTTGTTTGTTTTTATGTTTTCTGTGCATCCAAATCACCTGGGGAACTTGTTAGAAATATAGATTCCTGGCCCCTCCGTGGAGATTCTGTCTCAGCAGGTCCCGGGAAGCACGCAGGCAGGCATGGGGAGCGCGCAGGCCCCTGCACTTGAGCAAGCCTGGGGCTGATTCAGGGCAGGTGGAGTCCTCTGCTCACACTCCGAAGTTTTCGAACACTTCCCTAGAAGTCAACCAGGGACTTCCCCGGCAGCTCCTGGAATAGAAGGGGCATTTATTTTGCTGGGGGAAGGGCAGGCGAGAGTGAATGGAGACCATTCAAGGTAGAAGAGACTCGAGCGGGAGAGAGGCTTGAAGAAGGACCCTCACGGCATGGCAGATGGAGACGGCGGCAGCTGGTGGCGGCAGGGTGGTCTTCACACTGGGCTTGGGGCACGTGTCAGGACTTCTTCAGTTGGATTCATGCTGACTGTGCTTCGGCAAAAGTCTGTTTTCCAATGGTCTCTTTATCCTTCTTAATGGCTGAGAACACTGGTTATTAAGAAGACCCCCTGAGACCTGCGGATAGCCCTGGCCCCCTGTGCACAGTCATCAGGCCTTCTGGGGGACGGGAGTCCCACAGAACAGGGGCACCCCCCAGGGCCATGTCCCTGCCAGCGACGAACCCTGAGGCTCACACACTCCTTCTCCCACCCTGTGAGCCGCCACCAATACCAATATTCTCCCCAGAGACTGCTGAGCAGCTCTACATGCCACACTCAGTGTGTACTCTATGGGGACCTTGTCTCTTGGCCTCGTCAGTTATTCTCCCATTTCACAGATGGGGAAAATGAAGCTCAGGGACCCACAGAGGTTTGCCTGGGGTCAGAGACCAGGAAATGGCAGAGCTGGGATTCAAACCCAGGTCCATGTGACTCTCAAACCATGCTTTCTTTTTTTTTTTTTTAAGATTTTATTTATTTATTTGACAGAGAGAGACACAGCGAGAGAGGGAACACAAGCAGGGGGAGTGGGAGAGGGAGAAGCAGGCTTCCCACCGAGCAGGGAGCACGATGCGAGGAACCTGGGATCACGACCTGAGCCGAAGGCAGACGCTTAACAACTGAGCCATCCAGGCGCCCCTCAAACCATGCTTTTAACCACCATTCTCTACTGGCTGTCTCAGGATGGGGGCCTTCTGTTCCTACATCTCGCTAAAGCCTCTAGACCAGGGCCACGAGGCACAACAGGGTAGGGATGATTCAAGGGCCCAATTTAGCTGTTCTCCCGTCTTATGACTGACACCTGGACTGCTAAATTCCTGAAACTGATCTCCTCAACACCTGCGCTCCCTAGAAAGTAGCTGAAGGCAGGCCCCCACCCACTGTGGTGCAGAAAAACAGGCACCAAAGAAGCAGTTTCTTCCTGTCCTTAGGCTGCAGAGTTTGCCAGGGGAGCTGGATCTTGGGGTGAGGGCATAGCAAGGCCCAGGCGTGGGGACTGTCCCAGTTCCTCCTGGGAGGGGAGAAAAGCGCCCTGTTCTCTGTTTTCAGGTAATTTGGGGTACAAGGGTGTGATCAAAAGGGGATTTCCCACAGCCCCAGAATGTTGGCCAGACTTCGCACTTTCAACCTCTCCTTCCTGAGTGAAACTTCATTGTTTATTTACCTACCACCTCCTTCCTACAAGGAGTTGAGATGATCTACAACACAGGCCATGTGTGACCAGAGTAAACCAAAAGAAAAAAAAGGATTTGATTTATTTATTTGACAGAGAGAGACACAGAGAGGGAACACAAGCAGGGGGAGTGGGAGAGGGAGAAGAAGGCTTCCCGCTGCCCAGGGAGCCCGATGCGGGCCTTGATCCCAGGACCCTGGGATCATGACCTGAGCCAAAGGCAGACGCTTAACAACTGAGCCACCCAGGCACCCCCAAAAAGGTTTTTTTTTTAAGTTTATTTTTTAGTAATCTCTACACACAATGTGGGGCTCAAACTCACGACCCAGAGATCAAGAGTCAGATGCTCTTCTGACTGAGCCAGCCAGGTACCCCTAAACCAACAGAAATTTTACGTGAGGGCTGAGACAAGTTGAAGGCAGCAAGGATGGGAGCAGTAAGGGCTGATGGAGTGGTGGTGGATAAGCGTGAGATTTGACTGGGAGCCTCCTAGGAGCCAAGGCAAAAGGAGGAAGCAAGGTCCATTACTTGGCTTTCTCTTTGTTAGCAGAGAAAGAGTGTTGCAGTTTATCTGGGGAACTTGTTCTACTCGACTCGGTATTCTAGAATTCTCCTGTAGGACTGTCCGTGATGTGGGCAGAGGCACTGAGAGGCTTGGAGAAAGTCCTTAGGTAGCCGGAGAACAGAGCAGTAGATGATTTCCGGTCTGTGTGAAGTGGTCCCTGATGTCAGGGTGACACCTCCCAGTGTCAAAAGACCTGATCTCTGTGCATTTCTGCCTAGCCCACTAGCCAGTGTGCTGGCTTGAATTTGTGGGTTTGGGGTTCGTTCTGTTTTGTTTTCAAACTTCTCCTGTTACTTAGCTGAGCTCCCAGGAGCCGAGTCCATAAGACAAGGCGGATGCTGCTGTCTCCCCAGCCACCCAACCGGCCTGCACACCCACCTGACGACAGAGCCCTCTGGGTGGGGATCCCGTTGGTCTGGGTTTTGGGAAACAACCTGTGGACATTTGCTCTTTGGGATTCTCCCACGGGTTAACATGGCCAGGAGGAAACCCAGCCTGACTGGGAAGCTCTGACTCCCTCAGGCTGAGCCTGGGGCCACCTCAAACCTGTCTGATAAGGACCAGCCCTGAGGAGGATGGGTACCGGGGGCACCTCCTGTGGGTTTGCAAGGCAAGAAGGGAGAGAATTTTCCAGTTCAGGGGCAGGTCCCCGAAGCTGGGAATCCAAACCCCAGTTCCCTGTGTCAGAGCCACGGTGAATTCACTCAGACTTGGGCAAATGTCTACCTCCTGGCACTTCGTCTGCCCCTCTGCACGTCTGCCCCGTGCCTGCTGCTTGCCTGAGCTGGATGGAGCCAAAGTGAGAGGTGGAGGGGTAGAGGACACAGCTCACAGTCCCCAGGGGTGACAGTCCCTCTGTTCCAGTCCTTCGCACAGCCCCAGCGCTACAAGCCACAGGCCTGTCCGGAGATGGGGTTCTGTTCCCATCCCCCACCCCTGGCTGGGGCTGCATTTGCGGGGCCCCTCGTGTTGCCTGCCTCATCTCCACCCACCTCTCCCCCCCACAGCTGCCGGCCGCGGTTTGGCCCCGCTCCCCGGCTCCTTGGCCCCAGACAGGCCCTTGCTCAGCTCCTCGGTTTCGCACGTGGTCTTCCCGCCGGCCGGAATGCCCTTCCCCTTTCCCTCCGCTTGCAAACTAGGACTTCCTTGAACATCCTAGGGAAGGGCTACCTTCTTTCTGCTTTCGGTCTTTCTTGACCCTCTTTGACCTCCTCTCCTCCGTGTCTCAGGACACCGTCCCCCACGCCACGCACACACACCCAGCGGCCTCTCTTTGACAGCCCTTGGCAGCCTTGGGATCAGTTTATAGGTTTGTCTCTACATTGGCCATTGCATCTACAAAGGCGCCGAGTGTGTCCTGCTGCCTCTGGGCCCGCCGCAGAATAGCTACCACTGGCTCAGTTGAAGGAGGAAGTGGCCTCCTTGCCCATCCCTGGGACGACCTGAGGCCCCGGTCTCTGCCCGGTCACCAGCTGGCTGTCAGAGCAGGGTGTGTCCTTGGACTGGTGCCAGGGAGTACCTGCCTGCCCCCCACCCTCCCTTCCCCCCACCCATGGCTTGGTCCATCCTTCTGCCCAGGGCGCCCACCCACCTCGGACCGGGAGGCAGCTTGACGGTTGGAGACACAAGCCCTGCTTGTACTGCACGAAGCTTGGCCTTTTAACAGTTGGATTCTTCTATAGCCACAGAGCTAGGCCTCCTATGCCAGCTCCATCCCTCTGTGTTCCCAGGGGCATCCCCTCCCCAAACCTCTCTGTCCTCACTCTGCATCCCCACCTAGCCAGGCCCACCCAGTTCTCAGGGACCTTCCCAGGCAGAGCTGGGAACAAAGCATGGTTTATGACAGTTGTGTCAACACTGGGTGGCTGGCCTTGGTTCACCCTGCATCTTGGGAAACCACGCCTGCCTCCCCAGTGCCCACACCTTATCAATGTCTCCTGAAGAGCCAGGGGCTGCAGGGAGCCTCCCGACACCGTTCTCTTGGAGCATCTAGAAAGCCCTAGGGGCTTAGCCCAGTGAGTGGGGATTTCACAGCCCTGGAAGAGAGAGACCTTGGTCTAGGTCGATTAGGCTAGCCAGATGATTAATAATTAACCCTGACCTGTTGGTGAAATAGCCTCTCACGAGTCTCAGGGCTCCTCCTTCCCACCTACCAGAGGTCCTCTGTGGTCCTCTGAGTCCACTGCCTAAATAAAGCCTTCCTGACTTTTCCCACAGGCTCTGAGCAGACCTTGGGCAACTCGTAGGGTGCAGGCAGCCCAGTGGCTGCCCTGGGCTGGGGTTTGCAGATCAGATCAGACTTCGGCTCCAACTGTGTTGACGCTAGATTTCCCCAGCTCCATTGTGAGTTCCTCCCGAGTGGCCTCTCCCCTTTCTTATTTATGTTCCCACTGCCCAGCGCTCTGCAAAGGGCCAGGCACTCCCAGCATTCAGCTCAGACAGGGGGGATCTAGTAGCCAGGATGCATTCCACCCTCACATCAGGGACCCCCTAAGTTCTCCCAACGTCCTTCTCCAGCCACAAGAACCCTGAGACTCTGGGTGGCTGCTGGACAACTTGGAAGCTGAGGACTCCAACACCAGGGCTCAACCAGGCAGTCAAAGTGGGGCTCCCCCATTCCTTCCCAGCTCTGCAGATTCATCCTTGTGGCTTCTCCCTGATTTTTTCCAAGGCCCCAGGGAAGCATGATCTCCTCCCTAGAGGCCCCCTTCCCAACCCACATCTGCCCAGAGCGAAGAAGCAGCCCCATGCAGTAGCAGCCATTCTTTTAGCATGTTGACCAGCCTGTTGTGGTTCGTTTTTATTTGGGTCGGTGGGGAGGAGAGGGGTCTCCAGTCTTTGGGGTGCCTTGGCCTCAGGCCAGCCAGCCAGACCTCCCGCCCTGGAAAACAGGCCATCACCCTGGCCCTGCCTTCCTCCCTCCTAGTGCTATGTGAAATAGGACAGAAAGGCCTTGGCTTATTGTTTGAGCATAGGTGCATATGTTCCTATGTGTTTGCACCTGCGTACATGGGTGCATGCTGGTGTACATGTATGTGAAGCTTCGGGCAAGCAACGGTCACAGGTGGAGGGTCAGAATCTGAGCCTTCCCAGTATGTCCTATCATAGTGAATACTCCTATTCTACCCCTTGCAGCTTGGTGCACCCACACTGTGCTCTGCCTCTTCTCTTGCCCCTGGCCCAAGAGTTATTCCTGTGGGATTAGCCAAAGCGTCTCTCCCTTTCCTTGCTAAAGAAAAATCTAACTGCCAAGCATTTGCCCCTTCCTTTCTTATCAGGTAGAACAGGTCAATCTGCAGGGCTGAGGAAGAGAACCTTTGCAGATGGCGAGATGGACTCCCACAGAGAACAGGGAAGGAGGGCAAGAGCAGGAGGGAGAGGAAGAAGGGAATATACTTTCTCTGGGGAAGATGTCAGGGAGGTTCTGTCTTGTCTTGGTAGAGAGCAGAGATTCCAGGAGGGAGGGAGAGAGAGGTTTCCAGCCAGCTATATGGTCTTAGAGAGTTAGAAACCAGAAGAAATGGATGCAGGGATTTAAGGACACGGTGTTATAGATCACAGGTTTGAGTGACCCAGATAACATTTTTCATTTTTCATTTGGTCTAAGACAGCATCAATTGTAAATTTCAGCTTGATTTTTTTTTTTGTTCAATGAGGAAGGAAAAAACCCCTGCCAATTAAATTCTAACAAAGTGTTCTTATCTAATTATTTGTTAGATGTTGCCTGACTTCAGAGAGGTTAAAATGTGAAAAATTGCATGTGTTTAAATGTTTGAATATGGTGTTCTTACCTTAGATTCTTTAAAATTCCGTGACCTGCTGGGAGTAGACAGTGTGGGGCTCTGAGATTTATTCTGACTGCAGTCATGTAAATGCTTGTCCCCCAGCCCCACCCCCACCCATCCCAAGGAGGGACACTGACTCTCACCCTGGTAAGCTTCACAGCACCTACTACGTGCGCCTGGCACATTGTAGGGACACATGTACTCAATGGACTTTTATGGAGCAACCGCATATTCTTGGGGGCGTGGGGGGCTGCAGTCGGATCCTCTCCACTTATGTGACAATCTGAAAGATGGCTAGACAGGTGTGTGCACACACATGCGCACATCGCAGTCTGGATGACCGCAGGACCTGGTTTCAGTGCCCCTGTGTGTGTGGAGTTTCCATGGCCTTGGTGCCCCTAGCGTACCAGTTACTCCAATTGTCTCAGGCTCTCGTGGAAAGCACAGATGGGCACTTAGCACACAATGAAGTCTGTGCGTGCTGCAGGAAGGAGGGGGAGATTTTGCAGCGGTTTTAAGAAAGAAACGTGGTGGGGCGCCTGGGTGACTCAGTGGGTTAAGCGTTGCCTTTGGCTCAGGTCATGATCTCAGGGTCCTGAGGTCGAGCCCTGTGTCGGGCTTCGTATTCAGCGGGGAGTCTGCTTTCCCCCTGCTTGTACTCTCTCTCTCTCAAATAAATAAATAAAATCTTTAAAGAGAAAGAAATATGGTAGTAATTGAGAGCATGGGGACAGATCAGATTGCCTACTGAGAATAAAGGGGGTTTTATGACAGCACCCCAAAAGACTGTCATCATTTAAGGATGTGCAAAGAAGTCAAAGAAAAAGCAGCCAGAGAATCTCCCAGGAGGAAACCTGGGAGAGGCCCACCGAGGAGACCCAAGAAAGAGAATATTTCAAGAGGGAAGTGCTGGTCGTTGAAGGTGAATAGTTGTATTGCTCATCTATAACCCTGCTAGATGGCCCGCGTTGAGTGCTCGTTAGCTGAGTGAGTCACTCTGAGGATAAACAAGTAGAAGGTGCAGGGTGTTCGGTGGTAAATGTGGAGAAGGCTAGACAGGCAGAATTGCATTTGAACCAATGCCATTTTAAAAACTGCGATCTCCCTCGATTTACGGAGAGTGTAGACAGTCGCTCTCCATCCCCAGCTTAATGACCCATGAATCCCCTCCGCCCTGCCCCCCTCCCCACCCCTGAGGGCCCACTAGGTTCCAGTTCCGGAGTCAAGCCTGACCAAGATGGGAAATGTAAAGGGTCTCAGCTCACGGTTGTTGAAGGAGCTGCAGCCAGCCCCTGCCCCCGTAACACACACACAACCGGACCAAACGTGAGGCCTGCTCACTCGGGCTGCCTGCAGGCCTGAACTGCTGTGCAGCCGGTCCGCTGCAGGCCCTGGTGCCCTCAGGGGCTGGGCTCCTGCCTGAGCACCTCCTCCTCCACTGGGATCCCTTCTCCTGCCTGACTCTGGCCTCAGGCTCCCTCGGGAATAGGACTGTCCCATGGCCCGGACACCTACTGCCGACTCCTCTTACTCTACTGAACTGAACTGTACAACCAGTTGTTTTGCCCATGTAGCATGTCTTCCCTCATCTTCCTGCGAGAGAGTTGCTCCTTCTTGTGGGAACTCATTTGCTGTGATTTGGTGGGGCTGAAATGTCCCCTCCTTCTGGGAGAGGTGTTCACGGGATCGAGGCCTGACCAATCAGAATACCTCGTCTTCCTCTTCACGGTGATTGATTCAGGGAGAACAATGTGACCCAAATGGGATCACTATCTTCCCTGTGACTTTTGCCAGAAGCATCCGGAAAAAAACAAAACAAAACAAAAACCCTGGCATCTTCCGATTCTGGGGTGGCTGTCTGTAAGTTTGTGATTCTCCCACTGGGGTCTGTAGATCTCTGGGGCTTCCTGAGCTCATTTCAGCGGATTTATAAGGTCAAAACTATTTTTATAACAACATCGAGGTTTCACGTGCCTTTTTCTCTGAGTTGACATGTTCACCAAGAATGCAAAAGCCAATCCTGGGCCAAATTCGTGGCATGGTGGCCTGAATCCAGGCAGTGGCCCCAATCAAACGTGTAGTCACTGTATTCCTCATGGCCACCCATTCGTAGGGAAAACAGAGCCACATGCACTTAAGAAATCTCTTGATGAAGCAGTGAAAATGATTACTTTTATTAAGCCTTAACCCTTGCATATACATCTTTATCCTACTGTGATGTGATGACATGGGAAGTACCCGTAAAGCTTGTGGAAGCCGTGAAAATGCTCTACTCAGGTCTCCTGCCGGGGGGCGGGGGGGCATCTGCTGGCTGCCAGTCCCACCCCCTGGTTGTTGCCAAGGCCAAGCTCCTCTCGGTCTGCTCCCAGCCAATGACCGAGCTCTAGTGCAAGTCCATTCTGGAGAGACATGGGACTCCTACCCTGGGTGACTTTGGCTGGAGGGCTCTTCATTGGTCTGGCTGAATCTTTGTTGATGCTGCAGCCTGAGATGTTTCCTCCCCTCTCTCCTTTCCCGGGTTAGACCAGCATGGTGGTCTAGAGTCTTCTTTTTTCTCTAGCTCTCACCCTTTTTCCTTCAGAGGTGATTTCCCCATCAGGCCCATCTAATCTCTCCTTGGTATCTGTTTTTGGGAGGTCCTACATGCACAGAAAGCACTTCTGCATAACCAAATATCCTGATTGTCTCATGAAACACACTCATGTGATTGTTTGAGGCAGGAGCTGAGTCAGCTGCTTTTTTTCATAGAATACCATTTTGAAAAGAATGACTGACTGGCAAACTGGTTATTCAGCCTTGGTATTTGGCAGACATTTGCTCAAAAATGAATGAAGTGAGCTTGCCATGTCAAGGAAAACAAATGACAGTTTTGTTGTCAACAGTAAAATTTGAGCTTGGAAGCAAAAATTGGAATTTTGAGAAATCATGTATCTCCACTATGAACTTAACAGCTTTCTGATGCTTGAAGGCTTTCCTGGTGAGATTGGTGGTGATACTGAACAATGGGATATTGTGTAATGAGAAGGGTCAACACTGGAAGATTCTGCAAACCTCAGTGAACCAATACTTTCCAAATGACGGATCCATGATGTTTTAAAATCATTCACGGTGGGTGGGGGGTGCCTGGGTGGCTCAGTCAGTTAAGCTTCTGACTCTGGGTAAGCTTCTGACTCTTGGTTTCAGCTCAGGTCATGATCTCAGGGTTGTGAGATCAAGCCCCATGTCCAGTTCCATGTCTATCGTGGAATCAGCTTGAGATTCTCTCCCTCTACCCCTCGCTCCACTTTCTCTCTCTAAAATAAAAATAAAATCTAAAAAAAAAAAAAAATCATTCCCAGGTAGAAGACTTATTCACAGTGAAGGACAGATCAATGGATTTTATTTTTATTTATTTTTTATTTTTAAGTAATCTCTGCACACAACATGGGGCTCGAACTCACAACCCCGAAATCAAGTGTCGTGTGCTCTACTGACCGACCAAGCCAGATCAGTGGATTTGAATATAACAGAGTATGAAAAGTTGATTGATATGGTTTCAGACTCCACATTGCAATCACCCTTGAGTAAACTACTATCAAGGAGCAAAAATTCCTGTTCCCTTCAAGGTCCTTCTAGCTAGACTAAGAATCAAATTGGCATGAGACAGATTAGCAGGACAAAATGAAATGTAATAGCATATGTACAAGGAATCCCCACAAACATGGAAATTCCAAAAACAGGCAAATGGGGAATATATGTCATTCTGAACTGAATAAAAGGAGGTAGGGGTCTGGGTGTTCCAAGGGAAGGAATACAATCCTCAGGAAGAATGAAAAAGAGTAAATGTTTGGTAAACAAATGTTTGCTGGACCACTCAGAAACAATGGAGAAAAGAGAGGCCAAGGCCTTGCCAGTTTCCTTCTGCCCATTATACCTGGTTCTTACCATAAAGCAGGGATCTACCACTATAGCTCTCTACATGGAGAGGGTCCTCTATCTAAATTCTTTTTAGGCAGTTGTTGGGGGAAGTAAAGAACTTTTCCTGAATCCGCTGGGTTTTGATTGCTTTTTAACTCAAAATAATCTTCATGCCACAGTGGCCCATCTTGGGGCAGCCTGCCTTGGGCCCCCAACACTACCATTTTTGAATTTTGGTGTGATATCAAAAAAGCACAATTATCTGAAAAAGTTATTAAAAGATTCTTCCTTTCTCTACCTACCTATCCTTGGGAGGCCAGATTCTCTTCACATACTTCAACCAAAACAACATATTGCAACAAATTGAATTCAGAAGTAGATAGGCAAATCCAGCTCTCTTCTCTTAATTTTAAGATTAAAGAGATTTGCAAAAATGTAAAAACAACGAGGGGGCACCTGGGTGGCTCAGTTGTTGAGCGTCTGCCTTCAGCTCAGGTCACGATCCCAGAGTCCTGGGATCGAGCCCCGCATCGGGCTCCCTGCTCTTCGGGAAGCCTGCTTCTCCCTCTCCCACTCCCCCTCCTTGTGTTCCCTCTCTCGCTGTGTCTCTCTGTCAAATAAATAAACAAAATCTTTAAAAAAAATGTAAAAACAATGACACTCTTCTTAGTAAATACTGTTTGTTCTGGAAAATATAATTTTCTTACAGGAATGTGTTCTTTATATTCACATGTAATAGGTTTCTTATTGTTTTTTTAAATGAATTAATTACATGTTTTTACAAATTTCTGTTTTATTTTCTACTACAGTTAAATATTTATAGCTAGAGTGCACATAAACAAAAGTTCTTTGGGGTCCTGAATTATTTTTAAACACTATTAGAGAATGACTGTTTATAAGGTTAGACAGTCAGCTGTCCTTTCGTCATTATGTGGCAAGAAGCAGCCTGAAAAAGAAGGTAAGCAGAACTGAGAAACAGAGTCAGAGTCCAGATATACAAATATTTGGACCAAATTCCTAGAGGGGGCATACC
Source organism: Leptonychotes weddellii (assembly GCF_054177405.1). NCBI lineage: Eukaryota > Metazoa > Chordata > Mammalia > Carnivora > Phocidae > Leptonychotes > Leptonychotes weddellii. Next base: position 17,504,816 of record NC_138374.1, on the reverse strand, counting down.
TGCAATGCTGAAGAAGACTTTCCAGTTATGAAAGGCAATACATTGTTTGCTTTGTTTTAGCTGGAGTGAGTTGGGTTTATATCACTTGCAAACAAGGAGACTGACCAAAAGCCTCATGTGTCCAATGGGCTGGCCCGGGGCTTTCTGTCCTTGGCTCCTGCCTCAACTGGACACCCCTGGACTCTGTACTTTTTGTTGGTTTTAACTGATAAATGTTTAATTTTTAAATACCTACAGAATATGACATGTCAACTAGTCTACAATTCAACTCCTCTCATATGTAGATATATACATTTTATTGTAATGTGGGATTATTGCAATGTGGATTGGGGCCTCTAAAGCCCCAGAGACCCTTAAAATGTCCCCCAAATTACCTTCTTGATCTATCACCACTGACTTTATAATGGGCCTGTGTACGGTATCATCTGTAATGGGACCCTCCACCCCATTTCCCCTGCCACCTTCCATCATCCCGGTACAAACTTTAATGTGCATATGATCACCTTAGGGATCTTCCAAAATGCAATAGGTCTGAGTGCCACCTGAGACTGTTCATTTTTAACAAGTTCCCAGGTGATCCCCCATGCTTCTGGTCCATGCTTGGAGTAGTGTGGCAGTAAGCTCATTATTCTCGGGTTTGACATTTGCAGTTTGTACTCTTCCCTGAGTCCCAAAGGCCCAGAACATGTGGTGATTTGTGCTTTTATTAATCCATGAACTTTAATTGGGGAAGCTTTGAAATTGATGAATGGCATAAGCCACTTAGCCAATGACAACCTGGTTAACAGCCTGGTTTAAAATCCCTACTTTTTTTTTTTTTTGAAAGCAAAAGAGAGAGAGAGCGAGCAAGCAGGCACAAGCAGGGCAGAGGGGCAGAGGGGCAGAGGGAGAAGCAGACTCCCCACTGAGTAGGGAGCAGAGCTAGCTTACACTCTCCCTTCTGAACCTCCCTTCCTCCCATTCCAAACTGGTATTTGTGTTTTTGTTGTAGTTAAATAGATATGAATCACTTCTGGCAAACTGTGATCACGTTGCCTTTCTCATATATATATATTTTTAGTTAATAATTACCTCTTCCTGCTGTTGTTAGTTTCCTTCAAACTCATGGATAGGTCTTCTCGTTCTATAACTAAGATTTTCCACAGGGTCAGATAGTCTCTTGATTCCTTTTTTTTTTTCCTCTTTTGCGTGGAGCTTCCCTCCAAGACTCTTTCCCTACTTCTGTCCCTTCATCCAGTTCCAGTTGAGACCAGTTACCCTCTAGGCTTACCTTGCAGCTCTTGTCCTTAGACTGTCCCCGCCACCATCCCAGATGCCCTTTGGATCTCTCCGGTCTTGTATCTCCTGTTTCCGGGAGCCCATACCTTTCTCTTTGTTTATTTCCTTTTGTTTTCAGTAGAGCAAATAATTCCTGGAAAGCATGAGAGGTAATATTTTTGAGACTCTGCAATTCTTGAAATACCTCTATTCTCAAATTGATTGGGAGTCAGGCCAAGTAGAGATTTCTGGCTTGAAAATCATTTTCATCTGGAATATTGCAATCCTGGCTGCATTGTCTTCTAGCTTCCAAAGCTGCTTTTCAGAACTCCATGCCGTTCTTAGAAGTGTCCCTTTGTGTGTGATCTGCTTTTTGTTTTACCTCCCTGGAAGCTTTTAGGGTCTTCTTCATTTATTTTTTTTTAGAATTTAAACTTTTTTTTAAAGATTTTATTTATTTATTTGTCAGAGAGAGAGCACAAGCAAGGGGGAGCAGCAGGCAGAGGGAGAAACAGGCTCCCCACTGAGCAGGCAACCTGATGCGGACCCGATCCCAGGACACTGGAATCATGACCTGAGCCGAAGGCAGACGCTCAACCAACTGAGCCACCCAGGTGTCCCTAGGGTCTTCTTTATATCCTCAGAATTTTACATGTAGCGGTGCTGTGTCTTGGTGTGGTTCTTTAAAAAAAAAAAAAAATTTTTTTTTTTAAATTCATTCTGCTGGTTTCTTTCTTTCTTTCATTATTATGTTATGTTAATCACCATACATTACATCATTAGTTTTTGATGTAGTGTTCCATGATTCATTATTTGCGTATAACACCCAGTGCTCCATGCAGTACGTGCCCTCTTTAATACCCATCACCAGGCTAACCCATCCTCCCACCCCCCTCCCCTCTAGAATTCTGGTCTCTTTCTGCCTGGAGACTCACATGAATGTTGTGCTTTGACCTCTTGGCCACCTTCCCTAAGGCTATCTCTGCAACTAGGTCAGTTTTCCCAGCTGCTGAGCACCAGCCTGCCAGGCCTGTTCTGAGGGAGGGAGCTGAGCAGCAGAGAGCTGAGTGACAGCCCTATGAACCCTGTGCTCCCCATGCTTTGCCCTGTAGTTACAGAGATCAGGTCCATCAGTCAGAAAACTCCAGGGCACCTTGGATCAATGATCTATGTGAGAGGTCCTGCTAAAACTATTCAGCGCACAACCTACACGACTGTACCCAGTGGTCCTGAGAGCCTTCCTCCCCTGTATTCCAGGTGACTCTGGTGCCACAAGATGGAACTCACAAAAATGATGCCACAGTTAAATAAGCCTGGGAAGGCTGCTTTCTGTATATCCGTCTCTTGGAGATTCTCGATGGAAATCTGCATGCTAAAGGTTTGAAAGTCTCACAATAAAGTAACATGATTGACTTCATTTAATTTCTCCTTTCCCCCACTATTTTACCACGGAATTATGTTACTTCAAGGAATACTTAGTAATATGCCACAGAATACTGAACTTTAGCAAATGCCATTGAACAATACTATAAACTCCAGGAGAGCAGGAACTGTCTGATTTTCTGCGGTATGCCCAGGGCCCATATTAATGGGCCTGGGACATAACGGGCCCCCGAAAGTGATTCGTTGAGAAAACTAAGTCAATGAATGATCAGTGCTTTCGCAAGTCCCTGATCTCCTTTGTACTCTCTATATTTACAAAAAGGGAGGCCCTTTTAGTGCATTATTTATGTCATTTTGCCAGCATTGAATTCTGTACTGGGGTCAGTTGTCTTTTCCAAAGTGATATGTTTTTCAGGATGCAAGGAGATTTTAGGTCTCTAAATTTGTTCCTTCTGTGCACAGGGCTGGGAGAGCACAACTGTTTCCCATTAACGCAGGCGCTCTGAGGCCTCCCTCCCCTCTGTGGTTTGGGCTGGAGCAGAAACACAGGCAAGCCCTTTCCAGTAGTTTTCTGGTGGTTGGCAAAGAGCTAACGCCACAGCCTTGGGAAAGGAAGGGCACACGGCCGCTGTGATTCCATTCTGTGATTCTGGGCATTTGGGCAGTAAGGAAACTCCTGACCCCCTTCTCGGGAGGGCTTAGCCCACGTGGCCTCCTTTGAGAAGGAAAGGGCTCCAAGAAAGGGAGTGAAAATGTCTGGGAAACCTCAAGGTTTTGAAAGTGCAGGATTTAGGGGGCTGAGAAAGTGTAGGATTTAGAAGCCTGAATGAGAATATCCTACTTTCTATTATCCTTGAGTGCAGGAATAATCAACTATAGCCTGAAACCAAACCCAAACCCAGCCCACTCCCTGTTTTTGTGCTGTTCATGCCTAGCGTTATTGAAAATAATAATATATTTTTTTAAAGATTTTATTTATTTATTTGAGAGAGAGAGACTGAGAGAGAGAGAGCATGAGAGGGGGGAGGGTCAGAGGGAGAAGCAGACTCCCTGCCGAGCAGGGAGCCCGATGCGGGACTCGATCCAGGGACTCCAGGATCATGACCTGAGCCGAAGGCAGTCGCTTAACCAACTGAGCCACCCAGGCGCCCGAAAATAATA